>NC_064829.1:31482135-31682135 GCF_024166365.1 Elephas maximus indicus
CCTTAGAAGCTAGGATGGCGAGACTGCGTCTTACATGCTTTGGACATGTTGTCAGGAGGGATCAGTCCCTGGAGAAGGACATCATGCTTGTCAAAGTACAGGGTCAGTGGAAAAGAGGAAGACCCTCAACGAGGTGGATTGACACAGTGGCTGCAACAGTGAGCTCAAGCATAACAACGATTGTAAGGATGGCTCACGACTGGGCAGTGTTTCATTCTGTTGTGCATACGGTTGCTATGAGTCGGAATCGACTCAACAGCACCTAACAACAACAACAACAACGAGACAAAAAATGATACTGGTGAGGAGTGTGCTTCTTAGCTCAAGTAGGCACATGAGATTATGTGGGGAGCTCCTGTCTGGAGGTGAGATGAGAAGGCAGAGGGGGACAGGAGCTGGTTGAATGGACATGGGGAATAAAGGATGGAGAGGAGTGTGCTGTCACATTGTAAGAGAGCATCTAGGGCCACATAATAATGTGTGTATAAGTTTTTTTAATGAGAAACTGACTGAATTGTAAACTTTCACTTAAAGCATAATTATATATATATATATATATATATCCCACCTATGTGCATTTTCTTCAGTTCTTTATTCTCTTGTGTAGATGTAATTTTCTATCTGGCATCATTTTCCCTCAGCCTAAAGAACTGCCTTTAACATTTCTTGTAGTACAGATCTCCTATTAATTGTTTGCTCAATTATGTTTATCTGAAAATGCTTTTATTTCACCTTCATTTTCAAAGAACAGTTTTGCTAGATAAAGAATTCTAGGCTGATATATTTTTTCTTCAGCTCTTTAAAGACGTAATTTCACTGTCTTCTGTTTTGCATTGTTTTGACAAAAAATTCTATGGTATTTCTTATGTGTGTTCCTTGCCATGTCATATGTCCTTTTTTCTGGATATTTAATATTTTTTCTCTTTATCTCCGGGTTCTTGAAATTTTGTTTACGATGTCCCTTTATGTGCTTTAAAAAAATATTTATTACACATGGGGTTTCTTGAGTTTCTTGAGTCTTCGGGGATTTATAGTTCTTATTACAATTGGAAAAGTTTTCAGCCACATTTCTTAAAAAAAATGTTTTTTGTCCTTTTCTCTCTCCTCTCCTTCTGGGACTCCAGTTACATGTATGATAGACCACCTGATATTTCCCACAGACCACTTAGGCTTTGTTCAAACTTCTCAGTCTTTTTTCTCTTTGTATTTCACGTGCACAGTTTCTATTGCTATGTTTTTCAGTTCTCTGATCTGTTCTTATACAGTGTCTAATTGGCACAACGGTTAAGAGCTCAGCTCTTAACTAAAATGTAGGCAGTTGGAATCCACCAGCCACTCCTTGGAAACCCTGTGGGGCAGTTTGACTCTGTTCTATAGGTTCCTGTAAGTCGGAATTGACTCAAGGGCAATGGTTTGTTGTTGTTTTGGTTTAATCTACCATAACTTTCATCCACTAAAAATTTTCTTATAGAATTTTTTTAGTGTATCCTGTTTCTTCATTATGCACATATTTTCCTTTCTATCCTTGAACATACTTATAACTTTTCTCTTAAAATCTTTTTCTGATAATTCCATTAGCTCTGTCATTTCTAGGCCTGTTTCTATGATTTCTCTCCTCATTGTGGGTCACAGAAACTGCTTCATTTCATATCTAGTAATTTTTTATTGAATGCCACACATTATGAATACCATGTTGTTGACTATTGGAATTTCTTTGTCTTACTTTTTAGAGTATTTAAATTTGGGTGGGGGGCAGTTAAGTTACTTGACTTAATCCTTTTGAGATTTTTTAAGTTTTATTACTGCAAGGCTATAGTAGCTTTTATGACTTTTTCTCCCTGTGTTCACTATATATGTATATTTTTCTTTTTATTTAAAATTGTATTATGAAAAAATTTTAAGTACATACAAAATGTGAGAGAACAGCACAGTGAACAACTATATGCCCATTACTAGATTTGACAGTTATTAAAATGTTGCCATGCTTAATTAATCTATACATAATGTTCTGTATTTATTTAATTCTCACCATTTATTAGGAATGTGTATTTTTTGTCTTCAGTTTTTCTAATAGTTACTTTATGTCTTTGCTTAAACCTATCGAAAACCCATAGGCAGTTGCCATATCTTTTTATCTCTTCCCTGAAAAAATTGAGAAAATGTATGCATTAACGCACTTATGCATTTTTCTTCCTGCCAGTCACTTTTTTTTAACTTCTTGGGGTTTTACGTGGGGGTGTGGTTTTTTTTTTTTTTTTTTGCTTGCTTGCTGTAAACTTTTTGTCAACATCTATTAAATTCAAATTATTATTTTTATATTGTATTATTATTTTTACAGTATATGTGTAGCATACGATAATAATTACATACACGTAGTCCATCCTGAATTTAACATTTAATTTTTGTTTTGTAATCTCAATGGTCATAGTTATTTAAACTTAGATTCATGTTTAAAACAAGGTCTTACAGGGCCTGTGGGTTCCAAAGGAGGCTGTGGACTGATTTCATAGGTTTCTTCTGAATAACCTAAAATGTCATGTAAATTTTTATGTGTATGTATATAGCATTGCTAAATTTTTTTTAATTTTATTTTATTGAGTTGGAATCTAGTCAACAGCAGTGGTTTTTTTTTTTTTTTTTTTGGTGTGTATACATGCTTTTTTTTTTCTGAGAAGGCCCATGCCTTCCCCCAGAATCTCCTAGAGATTAAGAACAAATGGATTAATTGATTCATTCTCTGTTGTTAGGTGCCCTCAAGTCAGCTCTGACTCAGAGCAACCTTATATATAACACAATGAAATGTTTCCCCATCCTGTGTCATCCTCATAATAGTAGATATATTTGAGGCCATTGTTGCAGCCACTATGTCAATCCATCTCGTTGAAGGTCTTCCTCTTTTTTCACTGACCCTCTACTTTACCAAGCATGATGTCCTTCTCCAGGGCTTGGCTCCTCCTGATAACATTTCCAAAGTAAGCAAGACCAAGCCTCGCCATCCTCGCTTCTAAAGAGCATTCTGGCTGTACGTCCTCTAAGACAGATTTGTTGGTTCTTCTGGTAGTCCATGGTATATTCAATATTTTTAGCTAACACCATAATGCAAATGCATCAATTCTTCTTTTCTCTTCCTTTTTCGTTGTCCAGCTTTTGCATTCCTATGAGGCATTTGAAAAGACCATTTTGGCTCAGGTACACCTTAGTCATCAAAGTGACACTTTTACTTTTTATAATTTTATAGATGTTTTTGCAGCCTTTAAAACTATAAGTTTTCTGTTCTTTCTTTTTGGTTTATCTTTTCTGTTCTGGAATACTTCTGCGAGCAACTTTTTTCATGAACTCGTAATTGGTGATTTAAAAAAAAAAAAACCTTTGCCTTTGAGTCAATTCTGACTCATAGCAACCCTATAGGACGGAGTAGAACTGCCCTATAGAGTTTCCAAGCAGCAGCTGGTGGATTCGAACTGCCAGCCTTTTGGTTAGCAGCTGATCTCTTAACCACTGTACCAACAGGGCTCCTAATTGGTGATAATTGATAGGCTTCCCAAATTCTTACTTTTTTTTTTTTGTAGTGTCTTTTTCTCTTGCCTCTACAAGAATAACAACTTGGCAGTTCACGAAATACTCAACCATAAAATTCCCTAATACTGCTAATGTGGATTCTGGACTAGCTTCATTATTTCTATTGTTGGATACGTATTTCCTCTGGCTAGATGTTTGTAATAATAGATAGCTCTTACCAGGTAGTTCTTATGTGCCAGGCAACAGGCTAAGTACTCTTGCTAGGATTTTCTCATTTCATTCTGATGACAATCTTATAAGGTTGATGCTATCTGCATAAGACTGTAGCAATAAATTTGAACCTATGTAGTCTAACTATGGGTACCTGGATGGTGGAAGCCAAATGGTTTGCACTTGACTACTAATCAAAAGTTGGTGGTTCAAACTCACCCAGAGGCACCTCAGAAGAAAGGCCTGGTGATCTGCTTCTGTAAAAATTACCGCCAAGAAAACCCCATGGATCTCTGTTCTATTCTGTGGCACACGGGGTCGCCATGAGTTGGAATCAGTCGGATGGCACTGGATTTTTTTTTTATTTAGTCTGACTACAGTCTCTAGCAGTGCTCTGCTGACTTAACTATTTCCCGTTTTAGTCTTTAAATTTCTGTATTTTTGCTTGGTGAGACTTCAGGGTTTGACAAATTTTGACTCATTTTGTCTTTTATACTGAGCTTTTACAACCTGTATGTTCCCTTTTTTATGATTTTGTTTATCATTTCTGACCTGTTCAGGTACACAGACTACTTAGATGCTGAATCTTCGTTGCCTAATTTCCATAGCTATCATCTTCTCTCTCATCATTTTATTTCCTTTGTCCTTTTTTCTACATTCTGAGTGATTTTCTCAGGACAGTTTTCTAATGACTCAGTTTTTTTAGTATCATCTGTGCTTTGATTCTTCTACTATACATTGAAGTCCTGTAATAATACTGTTCTTCTCCTTTGTTTTTTTACTTCCCTGTGACATTTGCCTTTTCATTTTGTTATCTTCTTTTGTTTCTTATTTAGCACATTCGTTTATCCTTTCCATTTCTTAGGAGTGGGATGAAGTTCTATAGTTTTCATTATATCTTCTGGTGTAAAATTAACTTCAAATTATGCTTTTTTACCTCTATTATATCTCTCTTGTATGTTAGGTTCATTTCCCCTGTTTTCATTATATAATTTTTCTAGGTCTCAATTTTCTGTTCTTATACTGTATTTTCACCTTTAAATGAAGATACAACCTTTCTGATATGGATTTGTAGTGGTTAAGTGTTACAGCTGCTAACCAAAAGCTCAGCAGTTCAAATCCGCCAGGTGCTTCTTGGAAACTCTATGGGGCAGTTCTATTCTGTTCTATAGGGTCGCTATGAGTCGGGATCGACTCGACGGCAGTGGTTTAGGCTGAGCAGAATCTCCTAAACTCTCATTCCACGGGATTTCAGCTGGGGAGTTGAAGCGTCACTTTAAACATTCAGGTTTTTTTGGAAAAAGTAAAGAAGGAGATAGAAACATGGAACACTCTGTCTCACTGCATTTTGATAGACATACCTAGAAGTGCTTTTCAGGGCGGTCAGCTCTTAGAGAGAAGACTAAGCAAGAAGGACCCAAGGTTTCTCTTTGTTCCCCTTCTACAGTGGTGTAGCCATTTGAGTGGGAACTTCGGCTATTCTAATGACCTTTAGCACATGGGCATTTTGCTTTCACGGTCAGATGTTTGTTGCTGTTGACTAGGGTTGCAATGTTGTTTCCTAAGAGATTGTCTCACATTTTTCAGTTGTATTAACCTTGCCATCACACCATGCTCTCAAACATGAGAAGACAACATGGATTTTGTGAGCCCTGAGGCATTCCACCAGCTTGGTGCCTACCGCTGACCCACAGGTCAGGCATGGGCCCCTGGGGATGTGGCCCCATCCTCTCTGTGGCTCACTCACATCTCCATGCCCAGCCTTTCCAAGTTGGGAAACATTTTCAGGAACCGATAGAATCATCTCTGCTCAATCCTCTTAACTCTCAAAAGTATAGGAATTATACATTGACTTCTGGAATCTTCTTTTAATTTGATCTAAATTGTAGTCTATCTGGCAAGCATCCCTCAAATCTTGGCAAATGCCTACATTTTAGAGGCAAATGAATGTGATTGAGAGAGATTAATCACAAAGTTAAACGACAAAGAGAAGAGTGATATCCTAGAAGACAAGTAAAACAAGTATTTTAAGAGGTAAGTATGGTTATTAATACCAAATGCTGCAGAGACATTATTTAAATAGGGTTTAAACACTAGAGAGACCATTGATGGAAATGAAATGAAGGAGGAGTTTTCAGAGGAATGTCTGGGCAGGGAAGAGACTGCAGGAAGTTACCAAATAAATGAACTATGTGAAAAAATGTGGAAAGCAGTATGTGGCTGGGGAAGTGGTCGGCAATCTCTCTGGGCATCAATCCATTTTCCTATAAAATAAAAAACTGGACTAGATAATCTCCAAAGTGCCTCCTGCTATAAGGGACCACCAACTTAAAGTCTCGGACTCCCTGATCTAAACTGCCTTGGAACTTCCTCATCAAATCTGTAGAAGGACACCACCTTGGATGTGGTCTTGCTCAAACAAATTGAAAGTGACTCTAACCAAGCCTTTACATCTAACATCCGGTATACAGAAAACATGGGGAAAGAGGATCAAGTTAAAGATAGCACAAGGAAACACTAAGTCAATTCCTGAATGTGGGACATTTTACAGGACGAGTCAATGGCATCGAAAGAAGAAAACAAGAAGGGAGAGGTGGCCGACTCTTGCCCACTCCATCCATGCCTGGCCTACCTCTGAGTTCACCTGCAGATAGAGTGGACCATTCCTGTATAGGGCCCACCATAGTCACCTGGGTCTCTCTGCTCCTGTCTCAGGCCATTCTCTGGCACCACAGGAGTTTGCTCAGTCTATATGCAGGTGTGATCGTTAAGATTGTATGTCAACTTGGCTGGGCCACGATTCTCAGTGTTTTGGTAGTTGTATAATGTTGTGTGTGGTCACTTCCTTGTTGAAATTTGATATGTGACCACCCCCCTGATGGAATCTGCTGAGTGGTACTGGTGGGGGTGTGGCCTGTGGCAGCTCACCACCCCTTCAGCTTTCATCTCTCCGCCCCCCGTTGCCTACTTCCTTCCTGCTCGCCTTGCCAAGGCTTTTTGCTAGTTCTGGATCCTGTAGCTGCCTCTTGTTCATCTGGCTTCCCGTTCTTGAGATTTGAGCTAGCAGCTTACCTGTTGATCTTGGGATTCATTGATCCTCACAGCCTGTGAGCAAGAGCCCTACTCTCCAACTTGCCAATCTTGGGTTCAGAATTCACCAGCCCCTGCAGCTACATGACTCAGAAGAAACCTCTATCCTGATCCACGGACTTGGGACATTCCAGACTGTACAATTGCATGAGCTGTTTCCTTGATATAAATCTCTCGCTATATATATATATATATATTACTGGTTTTCTCCATCAGAGAACTCAGCTTAACACAGCAGGGCAGCCCAGAAACGACCAATGACCAGTGGAAGTTAGTGGATAAAGATCCCACTTGCCCAACCTTTGGTGGGAAAATTCTGAGATGTGTGTTACACAGTTCCTCTTAGTATCCCAAGTAGAATTAAACCCTAGTTGGCCAAAGAGATAACCTGCCCATTAACACATCTTTTCTTGGCCTTTCTCCCTTTCCTGTATTACTTTTCCTACTCCCTCGTTTTGCTTCCTAGTACTATCTCCCACATAAAATACCTGCCACCCAAGTCATTATCACAAGGTCTGCTTTTGGGGAAACCCAAGCAAAGAAAAGAGGATTGTTTAAGTTTAAAAGAGATTTAGGAGACAAAACACACAAATGCCTCATGTGGATTATTGATTAGGTCCTGGTTTGAACAAACTGACTGTTAAATGATATATTTGAGATATGTATTTGAATACAGACTTGACATTGGATGTTCTTAAGGAATTATTATTATTATTGTTAGTTGTGATAATAGTATTATAAAAAAATGTTTTTAGTTGGCAATGCATAAGGGTGAAAAGACATGATGTCAGGGGTTTTTTTCTAACTATTTAAAACTAAACAAACAAACAACAAAAAGGAAATGGAGTAAATAAGGCAAGTGTGGCAAAATGTTGGTAATTTCTGAGTCTGGGTGATAGGTACATGAGGGTTCATTATACTATCATACTCTCTATTTTGTGTGTTTTCAAAAATTTTCATACTTAAAGATTAAACATTATTTTAGAAGAAAGAAATTTAAATTCCCAGAAGATACTAATTTTGATAGGAGAAAAAATTCCTCAAGAGCTACTTACAGAAAAGACATTCATACAACTCTTTCACACAGAACGAAAAAACAAACAAAAGATCCTCTCTCTGGGCAAAATGACATCCACTAATTACTCAACTTCTGTATTCCCTGCCTGCAGCCTTGCCAAATGCCACATTTCTCTCTCTAAAGTATCAGAAACCAAACAAACTCTCCTGAAATCAGCATATTCCATTGCAAGAGGCCAGCCACTGAGCAGTCACATGAGCAGGACTGTGAGCACCAGAGCGAGTTTGGAAACATTCTGGCCAAGAATAGTTCCAAGGGCAGAGCTCAGGCACGCCACGCAGCTCATGTAAAGAAAATTCCATACATTTTCCATGGAACGATTCAAGATACTCACAGAAATAGACCAAGGCATTTCTGATTCAATTCTCGAGACAGGGAGGAACCTCCCAAAAAGAAATAGCTCTTGGTCTCCTGCAAGGTAAAATGTGTGCCTCAGATCCACAAATGAAAAAGTATCACAAACATATGGTTAATGACTCATCCCAAATGGAAAAACAGAGATTGTTATATTTTATGGAGATTTTATGTGTTAAAGGTACATCTGTTGCTATTTACGCTGACATGTACGTAGAGATTGGCAGACCAAGCTCTCTGTAGGGATGAGCGAAATCCAAACCAAACCACAGAACTTTCTAACTTTGAGGCTGGCTCCTGGGATGGAAAATGGTTTGCTGGTCCCTTGAAACACTGCCCAGCTGAGGAGGATGATTTTGAGAGGCCCACATCACAGCCTGCACAGTCGGATGAAACAACAAAAAGTCCTGCTTTGCACAGGGCCCCTAGAGAGAACAGAACAAAGACAGGAAGCAAGAGAGGTGTTGGCTACCTTGGGCAACAGTCTTCTGATTACTGGCCTCCTTCCTGGGTGCTGTTCCAGGCTAAATCGACCACGAATGTTCTGAAACAGACATGACACCAGAATCAGACAAAAGCCACTCCCCTTAGTCCTATCAGACCCCTGGTGGCGTAGTGGTTAAGAACTCTGGTGCTAACCAAAAGGCCAGTGGTTCAAATCCACCAGCCGCTCCTTGCAAACTGTATGAGTCAGTTCTACCCTGTCCTATTGGGTCCCTATGAGTCGGGATCAACTCAACAGCAACAGGTTTGGTTTTTAGTCCTGTTAATAACATCCTCTAAGAGAGTGTCTATGTGCTTTGGCTAACTTTTTTTTTCTAGTTGAGTAGCTCTGATGAAGTTTTTCCTGACTTATATACATTTCCAACCTGTAGTCTCCCAATCTCCTATTTCAAGTTAATTGCTCTTTATTTTTGTTCAGTTGCATGATTATTTAACCTGTGAATAGTATGTGTCATGCCTATTTAATCCATCCTGCCCGCCCTCCTCCCTCCCTAACTCCCTCTTCCTTTCTTGGCTTGCAGACTAACAGAGGAGCAACAACACGTAATTAAGCAACTATACTACAAGGCTGAAAGAGAGAAGGGCTGGAGTCAACCAGATAAAGAGCTATGGGATTCCAGAGGCAGATAAGAAGACTTTGGTTTGGTGGGATCAAAAAAGACCTTCTAGAAGAGGTGGTATATGAACTGTGGCTTGAGAGGTGGGTAGAATTTGCTCCAGCTCAAAATGATAAGGCTGAAAAATACCTTTGGATCAGAAGTTCAACTTGCTTACACAGACCTGCCCAAGGCCTCAACCCAGCCTCCTGGGAGTACTCCAATATCATCCCACAGGAGCTAGTTCTCCACACTGGTGGCCAGGGCACCTCCACAGCTGTACACCCTACCCTTGTTTGTCTGATCCTTTTCAACAGTCAACTCCATTTTTAATGCAGATAAACCTACCTTAAAATTAAAGTGCTCCTTAACCCTCCACTCATTCACACATTACTACCATTTAACATGGTCCCTGGGTGGTGCGAATGTAACATGCTTTGTTGCTATCTGAAAGGTTGGAGGTTCAAGTCCATCCAGAAGTGTACTGGAAGAAAGGCCTGGTAATCTACTTCTGAAAAGTCAACCAATGAAAACCCTATGGCACGTAGTCCTACTCTGACACACATGGAGTTACTATGGGTTGGCACGGAATCCATGGTGACTGGTTAACACTGGCTGAGAGCCAACTGTGGGCTGAGCACAAAATCTAATCTGCCCCATTTTAAACATCTCAAAAGAAACAAACTAAACATAAAAACCAGAAACTTCATAGGCTATAATGCACGTATGAGCGAGACCGCTTCATTTAACTCACTATTTGTTTCTAACCATCCTTCGTGCAGTGGACGCTGTTGAGTATTACATTACCTATGTACTAAATTAGACTCATTACTTTCAATATTGTCTAAAGTATTCTCATTTAACTCCACTTCTTCAAGATCTGCAGGATGAAAGTCCAAGAAATGTATTCCTGACAGTCATGGAAAATGTATTTAACATTCTTATAAATACTCTAACTCCCTTTTTGGCAGAGGGCAGAATGCCCCTATGTGTTTATTCAAGTGAGATCTGGCTTCATCTCAGTGAATCTCAGGGACTTAAGGGGGAAAGGCTTGGCAGTGTCAGAGGCGGGTCCTGTGTCCAGCCTCATCTCCTCCAGCCTCTCCTCTTGTTTAAACCCTACTTCAGAAAGAATATCACAGGTGTCATTCAGTCACAGAGTCATAAGAAAAGAAAAAAAACTCACGAGTTGTATATACTGAGAGTCATAAAAAAAGAAAAAAAATACATGAGTTGTAGATACTGGTTCCAACTTTAGGAAGATGCAGCAAGTGTTCCTCTGGGACATTAATGAAAAACTTGGGACCAAGCTGCACCAGATAATATTGGTGGAAATGTACAGGCATTTACTACAATGAAGGCCAAGGGCCCAAGCTGTTGTCTTTGAAGGACCTCAAAACTGCCTTATCTTAGTTGAAAAATTGCATGTGGTAGGTCTAGCTTCTTCGCAAGCACTTTCAGCCATCATAAATTCTATGTGCCCATATTACTGATGAAAAGGGGCATTACAGCAAATATTCCAACAATTTGGGTCCTGAAATTTTTGTCAGAAAGAACCTAACAGTATTGGAATGAGGAAAGAATCCAATTTTGGGAAGCCTAGAGGTTTCATTTCTAGCCCTATATACGTAGGTATGTATGTACATGTGCACATGTATACGTGTACATATAGAGAGAGAGACAAGGGACCCTGGCGGCACCATGGTTAAGAGCTCTGCTGCTAAGTGAAAGGTGGGCAGTTTGAACCTACCAGTTGCTCCATGGGTGAAAACCAAAAAAAAAAAAAAAACAAACAAACCGGCTGCCATCGAGTCAATGCCGACTCATAGCGACCCTATAGGACTGAGTAGAACTGCCCCTCGAAACCTCCAGGCATTCCTTGGAAAACTATGGGCGAAAAGACCTGGCAATTTGCCGCCATAAAGATTTAACCCTATGGGGGAGTTCTACTCTGCAGTATACAGGGTCACTCTGTGTTAGAATATACTTGACAGCACACGAGAACAAGGACATATATATACAGAGAGATAAAAATATATACATATATACAGAACAAGGACATATATATACAGAGAGATAGCATGTTGGAAAGGAGGCAAGGACTATTAACAGGGATTAAAGGTTTTGCAGTGATACCTGAGTTTGGCTTTGTCCCTGTGTAGTAGGGAGAAGAAGGAGCTCTGGTAGTGCAGTAGTTAAACACTCAGCTGCTAACAGAAAGGTCAGAAGTTCAAACCCACCAGCTGCTCTATGGAAGAAAGATGTGGTAGTCTGCTTCTGTAAAACTGAGAGTCTTGAAAACCCTATGGGGTGTTCTACTCTGTCCTACAGGGTCACTATGACTCAGAATCAACTCCACAGCAATGGGCAGTACGGAGCATAGTGCCTCCACACCCACCGATGTCCACATCCTAATCTCCAGAACCTGTGAATATGTTGCCCCACATGGCCAAAGGAACTTTGCAGATGTGATTAAACGATTCTGGATTATCCAGGTGGGCTCTATCTGATCACGAGGGAAAGAGGGAGGCAGAAGAGTCAGTCAGAGAAGAAGCTGGAGATGCTACGCTACTGGCTTTGAAGATGAAGGAAGGAGCCACTGGCAAGAATGTGAGCAGCCTCTGGAAGCTGAAAGGCAAGAACTGGGTCTACTCTAGAGCCTTCAGACTTACGGACTTCTGACCTCTTCCACCGTAAGATAATAAAGTTATGAGTTTTAAGCCACTAGATTCGCGGTAATTTGTTACAGTAGGAATAGAAAATGAAAACACTCTGCTTTAGCACTTCATAAGCAGTAGCTTGCCCTTAGGCAAATAGCTTAATGAATCCGGGTCTCCATTTGTTCGTCTATAAAGGTAGTTACAATAATTCAGACCTGACAGAGGTGCACTCTGAATGAGGCTATGCAACACGAAGCACCCGGCGCAGTGCCTGCTGGGATTATCCACATCTCTGCCTCTCAGGGTATGATGGAGGCACATTCTTAACATCTCTGTCATCCGTTTCCTCATCTGTCCAATGTGACTTTACTTCCCAGGGTGGTTTTGAGAATGTCAACGGCAACCAGGGTAGTGAAGGTGTGATTCTTTGTGCTCTTCCTTGAACAACAACACCCAATGGTGCTTCCCTTCATTATTCCCAAATGGACAAAGTCTTGCAGCCCTTCCTGTGCTCCCACTTGGCCAGCACTTAGCACCCAGCGCTGTAATCTCCTGCTTGTAAGTCTTTCTCCCTTACTAGCCCAGGAGCCCCTGGGGCAGAGGCCTGTCGGATTCAGCTTTGTATCTCTAGGAGCTCACTCGCAGTCGGTGTTTGCTAGAGTTATGGGGGCCACACGGAACTTCCTGTTCTTTGCCACACTCAATCCCAGACCCCTTTTTTTTGCTACTGCTATGTGGCTGAAAACTATTACACCGTAAACCAGTAGTTTTCAACCCTGGTACACATTAAGATCACCTGGGGAGATTTTAAAAAATTACTGGTGCCCAAGCGCCAACCAGGACCAATTAAACAGACTCTTAGAGGTGGGGCCTGGCTATCAGTAAAATTTTTTAAAGCTCCCCAGGCAATTTCAATATACAGGCAAGGTTGAGAAGCAATCTAACATCCAGCCAGCCACATCCGAATCACTAACTCTGAACTCAGTACGGCGTTAGGAGTAAGATGTCATTTATCTGTTCTTCTTACCAAATCTGAAACAGTCCTTGTTCTTCATGACAGATTCCAACTCTCTCTGACGCAAAGGCAAACTTTTAGAAACCATATGAACTGTACAAATGGGTGTTACATAATCAGGTGGAAAGAATCATGGTCTCCATTTCTCCTGCCTGCTTAAAATGGTGGTTAACAACTTAAGAACTGCTTTGCTGAGCAGAGTACTCTAAGCATACATTGGAATAAATTATTCCAGGTAGTGGTCAGAATGCTTTCCTTTCACTTAAGGAAATTTCTGTTTCAGAATATGAAAATGCTTAACCGTGTCTGCCATGAATTATGCTAATAGGAAGTCCTTTGTGATCCTCCTATAATCCCAACACCACTGCAAGTTTTAGGTCTAGATCACAGGGCACTGAAAAATTCTAGAAGCCACAAAAAATTGACACAGGACACGCAGAAGTTGTCCTAGGTCTGGCAAAGAGTTGTCTTTTACCACTCCCGGGCTGAATTGAAACACATCAAACCACACCAAAGCACCTTTTGGCCGTTCTATTAAGTCTGTAATGGTAACTGTGACACACTGACAAGCTAACAGGATGAAAGTTGGTTGACAATATCTGAGCTGAAACTTTTCTATGAGTTCCATGAAATGTGTGGACAACTACAAAGAAAAGTTGTGATGAGGGGGTTCAACAGGCTCATTGTAATTCCCATTTTGACTTCCAGACCTACCGAAATTTGACCAGGGTTCTAGGACAAAGCTCAGAGGCAAACTACAGTCTACAAAATAAACTTCACCATAGACCAACATGCTTAAAGTGGATTTTTTGTAGGTGGCTTTAAAAATCCACTAAAGCAATGTGTTTTGTATGTTACTGTAGGTAACTACAAAAGAAGTTTAAAATAAAACTGCAATGACCTGAAGAAAATGCTCAGCCTTTAATCCCAAGTCATTGAATAATAGCCCCAAGATTGTGAACTGTCTGATATATGGCTCTTTTCTAGCTGGCAGAGGGATATTTAAGATCCCCACTAAATTTATATGAATAAATGATACAAATGGCTTGAATGCCAATTAATACGTGTGAAAAAAACCAGTGCTATATCTTCTTTTCAGAAATGATTATAACTTGATATTCTTGAAATGATTTCATACAGTTCTTCAAATTATGCTAATAACATTTCCCATCCTTGCCTCTCCCTTTACTTATCTGTGTTGTTTGATACACACATACACAAATTCACAACCTCACATACAAGGGCAGTTATGATCACTTAAATTTATGTGTAAAGTCAGCTATAAATGGAGATAGATATAAAAGACTCACGTTCTCTCTAATCATAACAGTTCCTAGGTTTTTGTTTTTTTACCTGTTAAGGTAAATATTTAAGAAGAAACATCATTTTTCTATTTTACTTCTATAACAAAACTTTTTCCCAAAAGGTATACATGTTTGGTAATGAGAAGAAAAACATTTTGTATTTTGAGATTCTAAATCATGGCTTATGCAAATTGTGAAAAATTAGAGCAGTTTAAATGACAGAAAACATTTGAAGTGTTTTTGATAAGTTTTTTTTTTTTTTAACATGCTCGATTGTGCTTTTATTCTCTGATCAGTTGGTACCTTTCGTATCTTTTTTTTTTTTTTTTCATTTTTAAGATTTAGTTTGTATATAATAAAATGCACATGCAGTACATGAGTTTTGATAAAGGTACACAGCTGTGTAACATATACCTAACTAAGATACAGAGCATTTTCTTCACCCCACTAAGTTTCCTCAGGTTGGCGGATAAGAACAGCTTTGCTGATCAATCAGCGCACCCAAAGCACACTGTGAGCAGCACAGATCACCCAACTAGTTCAGAGCATGACTCCAAAATTTGGGTGGGTTCGAAACTACCCAACAGCTTCACAGAAGAAAGGCCTGGCGACCTGTTTCCATAGAGATTACAGCCAAGAAAACCCTATGGAATCGTTCTACTCTGACATATGGGATCTCGATGAGCTGTGGGCCAACTCGACAGCAGCTAACAACAACAATAACTTATTTTAACCCATCCTTTAATTTCACATAGATGCAATCAGATGGCCTGAGCTCTTTGAATCTGGCTTCTTTTGCTCAGCATAATGCTATAATGATTTGAGTGTCACCTGTGTCTGTCGTTTTGTTCCTTTTATATTGCTGAGTGCTATTCCATTCCATTAACCTGTTGATGAACATTTGGGTTATTTTCAGTTTGAGACCATTGTAAATAAGGCTGCTATGAAAATACTTGTACAAATCTCTTTGTGGACCTGTGTAAATATCTAAGGGTTATAATATCTAAAATTACATCCTTTATATGGAGAAATTAATCAACATATTTATGTCTCCTTTCTGCAAACACCAGTACACACCAGGACCAAAAGGAAACAGACAGGTTAGGATGTGGTGGGAGCTGGCAAATATAACATCCTAGCTCTTGCAGGACTCCTTGTACCCCTGCTAAGCACCCTTAGTGTAAAGAGAGTTAGATCTGTTTTCCTGCTGCCTAGTATTGTGCCTGAGATACAGGAAAAACTCGATGAATGCTTATTGAATAAAAGAAACACATGACAATTGACTGAATAAGTGGATAGATAAATGAATGAGGGGATGTCTCTCTTCTGTGTAAGTGAGCACAATTTCAAGGAGATCATTGCAACCTGATAAAATCGCGAATAAAGCTTTTCTTTCTGTCACCCAGGTAAATGTGATCCTACCCTCTAAAATTCAGAAGAGAATGAATAACTTCAAACATAACAAAACAATAAAAGTCCAAGAATAATATTGGGGTGAGTTGGGTGAATACCTTCTCCTGATGCTACTGTGAACCCCAAGGAAGACTAAGATATCTCAGCAAAGCTGACCTAGCAGCATTCCTGGGTGCTAAGTGTCTAACGGTGACAGGTGACTGGGCAACATTACCTCCCCTGGGGCAGTATCAAAAGAAGTGTTCTTGAAAATAGCCTGTTACACTCCAGCACTATCTATGCTAGGAGCAGCTGCTTCCTTCGCATTCTTGAAGTTTCCTTTCATGTAGAGCAAACTCCACTAGCAGAAGGCTCCTGGCCTCTTTCCGCCCTGTCCCTCCTTCTTCCCCTGGAAGGGGCGTAGGGTCAGTTATCTGGGAGTGGTTGGGATGCATCCGAGCGTGTTTGCCTGTGCTTTCCTCTCGTCCTGCTCTGGAGAGAGCTAGCAGGTTATAGCAAGCAGACATTTCCCCTGGTGGCCCAGTGGTTAAGCACTACAGCCGCTAATCAAGAGGTCGGCAGTTTGAATCCACCAGCCACTCGTTGGAAACCGTATGGGGCAGTTCTACTCTGTCCCATAGGTCACTATGAGTTGGAATTGCCACGACAGCAATGGTTTTTGTTTGGTTGGTTGGTTTTCTCTGTACCCTAAGTTTTATAGGGACAGACTCTCACGTTTGGAGGCCAACGGTGATCCAGCCAATGTGATGCGTTAGGTGAGTCTATCTAACTCTGGGACTCGATATTATGAAGTATTCTCACCTGCAGATATAAGCCACATTTTTAATATCAGGATAAAACCAGTCGCCATTAAGTCAATTTTAACTCATGGTGACTCCACGTGTATCAGAATAGAACTGTGCTCCATAGGGTTTTCAATGGTTAACTTTCGGAAATAGATTGCCAAGCCTTTCTTCTACGGCATCTTTGAGTGGACTCAAACCTCCAAACTTTTGGTTAGCAGCTGAGCATGTTAACTCTTTTTACCACCCAGGACTCCCGATATTAAAAAATTCAGGTGATATTTTGGTTTCCTGTCATACTTTTTATCTTATTTATCAAATTGTTTAGCACTCAGGTAAATTGTTTGGAAAACCTGGTGGTGTAGTGGTTAAGTGCTACAGCTGCTAACCAAAGGGTCAGTAGTTCAAATCCACCAGGTGCTCCTTGGAAACTCTATGGGGCAGTTCTACTCTGTCCTGTAGGGTAGCTATGAGTTGGAATCAACTCGATGGCAATGGTTTTTTTTTTTTTTTTTTTAGGTGTATTGTTTAAAACTCAGGTTAATTGTTTTTCTCTTCATATGCCATTTAATCTTGAACGCATTTCTTGCCCCCATCCCTACATGGCCTCAGAAACCTATCTAATAATGTTCTTGTGTGTGTGTTTTGTACAGGTGATTTTATATTTAATTCATAATGCCTTTGATTTACAGTTTATAGGTAGTACTTTATTCCCATTTTTAAAATTTTTATCTGTTTGCTAAAACTAGCTTTCAAATCACTGTTTTAAAAATTGTCATTGATTTTGTTGCTGAGAATATACACAGCAAAACACACACCAATTCAACAGTTTCTACATGTACAATTCAGAGACACTGATTACATTCTTGAGTTGTGCAACCATTCTCACCCTCCTTTTCTGAGTTTTTCCTCCTCCATTAACATAAACTCATTGCCCCCTAATGTTCCTACCTAATCTTTGGAGTTGCTGTTGTCAACCTGATCCCATATAGATAGTTCTTAAAAGAAACAAAAGCAGAATCGTCCCATTCGCCAATGGATTTGAATGAAAGTTTGGTAATAAAATCAGGTATATCTCCAAGAGGAGACATTGGAGAAGAACCAAGCTGGGTCTAAAAGGAGTCACACATGTGATGGCACACAGATTTATGCTCTATCAAGTTTGCTAGTATCTTACCATGTGAAGCTGAATGCCACTATCTGAACAATTAAACACAGTTTACTAGGAAAATTCTGGTTTCTCCCTTTGTTTTTATGCCTCCGCATTGATAGATTAAGTAATAGATATGTGTTTTTTTAAAACAAAAATTTTTGTTTTAAAAAAATCTTTTTTCTTATTTTTGAGTTACTCATTGAATTACTTCGAAGGCATTTGTAGCCTAGATATGTAAAGTAGTGGTTGCATTATATGGTAGAAAAACTGAAAATTAAATAGTTTCAAAGCTTTGATGGCCTGGAATAAATGTTGCCCCATTGTCATCCCACACATAGGACAGAGTGTCTGGACGTAATCTGTTTTATGGATAGACTGTCAGACACAGAGACGGTTGTCCAACGAGCCATTGGCAGAGAGAAGTGGACTATCCTTCAGCTTAGCATCTCATGGTGGGGAATGCGTCTTGCAAACACATTCATACAGGGACTCTTGGGTAGAGAAGCAACTCAAAGGCGAATTCACTCTCTCCCAAATAAAGCCTAAAGTTAGTCTGTCTTCTAGATTTAGAAGGTCAGCTGAGAAATGCCAAGCCCTAAGTTTACAAACCTTTTTTGTACTCATTTACAGAGCAAGACAGTAAAATGACTCATTCATTTAGGGGACCTTGATAGAGATAAGGAGCGCTGGTGGCATAGTGGTTAAGCGACCAACTGCTAACCGAAAGGTTGATGATTTAAACCCACCAGCTGCTCTGCGGGAGAAAGATGTGGCAGTCTGTACCCATAAAGATTACAGCCTTGGAAACCCTGTGGGGCAGTTCTACTCTGTCCTACAGGTTCCATATGAGTTGGAATTAACTCATTTTTTTTGATAGAGCTATTGTCTGGCAATTGTGGTGCTGCTAAGGAATGCTAAGAAAAGGGATGGGGGAAGGACTGTGCCCCTCTTTCCATGGGGGCATTCACACGTAGTAATTTCCATTTTGCCTACCTGTGCCATAGCCACATTTAATAACCTCTTCAGAATGTTCATTCTGGAAAGATGCCATTGTTCCAAGGCCGGGTCTCTGAAGTAGTTAGGGTGAAGGATTGGCTTAGGTCAGCAGTCATGTGCTTGTCACAGTCTTTCACATCCTTAGGCTATGAAGTCTCACTGATGTTGCATGCCCACCGGCTCCCTACTCAGATCCTGAGTAGATGTGTAGACAGACACTGGGAAGCTTTCCCAGACACAAAGAGGGGCATGCAGGTAAACCAAAGTCCCAGACCCTGCCGTGCTGTCAATCTTGGAATCAATCTTTCCACACCAAATTCCACATCCTGCCAAGACAAACACCCTTTTAATTCTCATGACCAGAAGGAGTAAATGTTTTAATTCCTTCTTTTTGAATGAACTTATTGCCAAATTCCCAGCCAAACATTCCCACCCCTTTCTCAAATACTCTAAATAACACAAATTCCAAGCAAAGAGTGGAAAAACAGCCTTGACATTAAACACATGCTAACAACTATTCCTGCTGTTTTTGATCTGGGATTGAAGTGAGGTGAAGGGGTAATGTTTTTTTTACCTCCCTTTTTTTTCTTCACACCCCATCACAAGCGCTACTGACCCAGCTCAGGCAAACATATTTGGTCACCTCTGATCCTTTCTAGTTTCCACCTAACAAGCTCTGCTTTCTGACTGTGATTCTCTACTTGTGCACAAATTTCTTCCTTCAGACTCTTAGAGAGTAGCCCGTGCTTGTTAACAAAACTGCAAAATGGAGCTCATAATGATTTTGCGGCTGCCTTATCCATGCCTCTAGCTGCAGGCAAGGCATTGAAAACCAATGAAATCAGCCAGCTCTCCTCAACTCAGAAATTAAGATGTCGGAATGTGCACAGAGACCTGCAGATGGGAAAACAACAATACGTGTTCTTTGTTGGAAAGAGAACACTGCCTTTATGCTTCTTCAATAAATAAAAGCTGTATGTCTGTCAGGCGGTGATTGCCTAGGATATTTTGAGTGCTCTCTAAATCAATCTACCAGCAAATTCTTTCACACAGAGCATGCAAAGAAATTTCAATGTGCCTCCTTCATTATCCCTGTCCACAGACTCTGTTTTTTTAAATGGTGGTGGTAAATATACATGTAACAAATCGTTTGCCATTTGAACATAATTCACATATGTGATTCAGTGATATTAGTTATATTTACCACGTTGCTCAACCTTTTCCATTATCCACTTCCAAATTTCCCAACACCTTTAACAGGAGCTCAGTATCTCCTAAGCAGGGAGTGCCCCTTTCCTTTCCCTGCTTCTCACCCCTACTAACCACTAATAAACTTTGGTCTCTATCTCTTGCCTATTCTAGATATTTGGAATAACACAATGTTCACAGATTCTTCAGCAATGACCAGGCCTTTCGTCTTCCTGGTGGTGTTTACAAGCTAAAAGCACCTCCACCCGAAAAAACCCCAACTTTCAAGTAAGGTGCAAAATGCCGTTTCTTGCTTGAGGCTCTCTTTCAACTGCCTTTCTCTTGGAGGAATAATAATGCCTCCCTTCAAGAAGGCTCTGGCAGAGAGGGTGATGAAGAGAAGTAAGTCCTTCTCCCTCACAGAGGAAACTGAAATTAGCCTGATTAGATTTTCTGAGCACTTAGATACCACAGTGATAGACGCCATCTAAATACATAGACAGATAGGAGGAAAGCACAGATGTTGTGTGAGACCACTGATTTAGTTCCAAGTCAGTACTCTTAATTAACTGCAAACTGTTTAAATATATAACATTCCCAACATGCAGCCAGTAACACCTATATGAAACTCTTCATGTGAGTACCTCAAAGTACAGTGCAAAATAGCAATCACATCCAAAAGAACAAAGCTGAAATAATTATTACTTATATGTAGTGTAGATACACTGCCTCTAATGCCGTGCCCCCCAATGATATTACTCCTTGGTAGATAACCGTCTCTTGTCCAAAACAGAAATGCAGCCATCAGTGAGGAGAAAAACGGCTGTAATGTAAAAGATACCAACTATGCTGTATAGAGGGGTTGGTTTTGTTTGTTTAATGAGCGCCTGACCTAAAAAAAAAAAAAATGCAGCTAATTCTAAGTAGGTTGGTGCTTGAATGTTGTGATGTTGGCTGTAGGCTGGACTCCTCCAAAGTGCAGGTTGGAGGTGAGGCTCACAGCTCACCTGAGGAAGAGATAATATGTGGAGCCTGAGCATAAAGCAAACCTTAAGAGAGAAGCAGAATGCCTCATCACAGGGACAGATTACTCAGTAAGTACAGGCTTGATGGTGCTTAGCTACTAATCTGTAGTGCACAATTTCACCACATCAGAAAATATCAAGGAGTAAGAACATATACTCCGTTAAAAATAAAAACAAAGAGATTTATTGAAGGTTCAGGACAGTTTAAACCGGGTACACAACTGGTCACACAAAGTGAAACCAAATGTCCCAACAAGGTGGAACATTTTTATGAGGTAAAATACAACATTCTGACTGGAAGTTGCAAGATTAGGTAAGCAGGAGGCGGGGGAGCGGCCTTAGAGTGATTGGTTGGAGACAAGAATGTGGACTATTTGGATTGGTTAGTTTAAATACATGACTCAGGGGGTTTATGTGTTGGTCACAAAGTAATTATCTAAAAACATTTCCTGAGGGCTTCTGAGGGGATTTCTGATATGACATTTGTGTCAAGACCCTCTCTTAGGAAAATCCTTTCCATATTTTTAGTTTATACACAGAGAAAAAAAAACTTCCTTTTGTATGTACTTAAGTCTGGTTAAGGTTTGACAATTGCAAGGGAAATCCTTTGTTATATACAATCATGCATCTCTTAATATCCACAATCTAATCTGTGAATTGGGATGTTAAGCAATTCGAACATTGTGTGAACACCATATTATGTACAGGCAGTCCCTGGATTACACACCCAGCCCTGCCAGCTATTCCACCCACCTGAGGAGCAGAAGCAACCCGGCCAGCAGCCCCAGCCACCACCTGCCCACCAAACAAAGCCTAAGAGCTGTATCCACTGAATACAAGAGGCCAGGCTTGCTAGGTGTGCAGCTCCAAGCGAGGGAGGGTCTGGGCCAGCAGCTGGATTGGGATTTTGCAAACATCCAGGAGCAGGGCAAGGGAAGCACAGCAGATGCAGAGAGGTGGCCATGGGGACCAGGCAGGGAGCACATGTGCGGGTGTTAAGAGGAGGCTGGAGGTGGCAGCCCTGGCTGCCACTGCTCTGTTGGTGCAGCCACTTCCTGAACATGTGCAGCCACTGACATCATCAGGACCCAGGAGTCCAAGAGCTCCGTGGGCCCAGCCAGCACCCATGGCAGGAGCAGAGGAGCTGTAGCAGGCCTTGCCTTGCACCAGAAGTGAACAGAAGCACTGGGGGGAATGGGGATGTGTCCTGGAACCTGCCACTTGTTCACTCTGGGGTTTCAAGGTCTATGAAACTATTAAGGGGAAATAAACAAAAGGACGGCTGTTTTCCTTTCAAAAAAAAAAAAAAACTTCATGGGACTACAGATATACATGCAGTCAGACATTGCTTGAACAGATGTTATGCAGCACATACCTGTACTTAAGTCTGACTAAGGTTTTGAATTTTGTAGGGGAAATAAGCAAAAGCTAAGATGGAGTCAGGGCTCAGACCTGGCCCAAACATTCTGACACAAGTCAGGTGCTTCAATTTTGGAACTCTCACACATTCCCTCCTTTTGATCAAGGATTTTATTAACAACCTTTGATACTATTATATGACTGCTTTCTTCTCAGGGGCTTGTGATAATGGCATGTGATTGCTTAGACAGCTGCTTACTTAGGTAAGCCTTTAAGACTCCTGACACTACTATTTAGTAGTCAGGCACCACCTGATCTCTTTGCCCTGCCATAGCCTAGCATTCAGCTTTTTTAATCTTAGATGGGGAGTCTGTGTGGAGTACAGCCACATTAAAGGTATAGCTTGACTGTCCAAAAGACTGGCTCAAGGTGTGAGCTTCAGTCCATTTGAAAAATGGATCTCATCTATACACATAACTCTGTTCATAGGTGTTAAATTGCTCTTTTGTGTCACAACACTGGTCACACACAAGATTTGATTATTCCAATAATTATTACCTCAACAATTAATATCATTAATCCAGTTAGCAATACAGATCTAATCCAGGATCCAACATATTTAGGTAACCAACTTAAAAAAAAGTCAAACTGAGAGGATTCAACTTCAGAGTCTTCTATATGTAACCAGGTAGCTTTTTGAAGAATTTTCTCAGTATGTTGTTCAATCTTGTGGGTATTGTTAATCTAGGTACAGTAAGAAGTGTTTGCTATAGCGCAAACACCATGTTGGGCTAAAACAAAACCTACAGCTATAATTACTGGCATTAGTTATAAAGATGTGGTGAAACTCATGTGAAATTGTGCACTACAGATTAGTAAGTAAACACAAGTAAGCCTAGGTGTACCTTGCTTACTGGCTAATCCACTCCTGCCTCATTCACTCATATTTGGAAACACTTTGCCTCTGAGAGTCTCCAAGGCCAATGGCATACTCACTGGTGGCATACTTTTTTTTTTTTCTAGAAATCAAACAAAGACTAGTGACTTGCATGTATTCTATTCTCTTATTGTCATCTGAGAGACCTCTATTGACAAACATTATCCCCTCTCTTGCCATTCCAGAAAATGATCACAAAGCCTAAAAAAAGATGAGGACTAGTTTATCAAGGGACAGATACTGAGTTTGGAGTTATGAGAGGTTAAATAAAAGCAGCAAACATTTGTGAATGCACAATTGAGGAACCAATTATATGATTGCAGTAGCAGTCTGAATTTTTATTTAATCATAATAAAACTTTTTAAGCACGTATTTTGTGTTAAATAATGGGTATACAGTAATAAACAAAGCATTTACCTGCCCTCATGGAATTTACAAAACCTTAAAGAATATTAAAAATACAAACGCAAGAATGTCTACTAATGTGGCGGAATGAAGTAATTATATGAACACAGATAGTAATTATAAAATCTGTTATATATATATATATATATATATAACAGATTTTATATATAATATATAAATATATATCTATATATAGACACTTTATAGGAATGGAAAAGCAGACAGAAACCAGAGGAGAATTTACTTCTAAAACCCAGCAACTGAAAGGTATAAGAATTAGGAGTTTGCTGTTATCTTGCCTAAGAGTGTTTCCCAATTCCCCCAGCTAGAGCAAAGGAAAACATCAGTCACCTTACAGGCTAAAGGTGACAGAACAGAGTATAAGGGGAAATCTGTAAGCAAGAGATCAAAGCCCAAAAATCTGAGCATAAATTCTGCCCAAATTACTGACTGACTGCTAAACTGCACATACATAGGAAGAATCTGATTGAGGTATCAAAAAAGCAGATGGAGGCTAGGGAGGGATCTAGCCTTTAAAGATAGAGATGCACCAGGTAAGTTCTTCAAATGTACCAAGGAAGTATCTAAAAACTCAGTAGCTGAAAGTCAAAAGAAATGAGCAGCAATACCAACAACTATTCACCACAGTGAAACAAAGTTTTCAGATTAAGTCCAAGTAAATTAACTGCCTTATAAAACAAAAACAACAAAACACTCCTAAGAATACAACAGAACCTAGAGTCATTAAATTGTATTTTCTACAAAGCTCACTTTTCAAAAAAAAATTACTGGACATAACAAAGGAACAGAAAAGTGTGACCCATATTCATGAAACAAAAGTCAATAGAAACTGATTCTATGTGAGCCCAGATTATAGATTTAGCAGACAAAGACTTCAAACCAGCTATTATAAATATGTTCAAACTATTCAAGGAAGATGGTCTTAATGAACGAGCAGTTAGGGAATCTCAACAGAGTAATGAAAAATATAAAAATAGAAATTCTATAGCTAAACAGCACAATATCTAAAAAAAAAAAAATTGCAATAGCTAAAAAAAAAAATTTGCTAGTAACTGAAATGAAAAATTCATTAGAGGAGTTCAAGAGCAGATTGAGATGTCAAAAACCTGTTGCCGTTGAGTCTATTCTGACTCATAGCAACCCTACAGGGCTGCCCCACAGGATTTCCAAGAAGCGGCTAGTGGATTCTAACTGCTGACCTTTTGGTTAGCAACTGTAGGTATTAACCACTGTGCCACCAGGGTTAAAAAGAGATTAATATAAATTATCCAATCTGAAGAACAAAAAGAGAAAAAAGTATTGGTAAATAATGAGCAGACATCAGAGACCTGTGGGAAGATATTAAGAGATACAAAATATGTGAAATTTGACTGCTAAGAGACTAAGAGAGGGAGCAAAAGTAGCAGAAAGAGTTTTTGAAGAAATAATGACCTAAAGCTTCTCAAATTTTGTGGAAAACATTAATGTACAGATCTTGGAAACTCAGCAAAAACATCATAGTCAAAGTGCTGAAAGCCAAAGGTAAAGAGAAAATCTTTAAAGCAGCCAGAGAAACATGGCATGTTATATATAGAGGAACAATGGTTTGATTAATGGCTGACTTACCATCAAAACAAAGAGAGCCATAAGAAATTAGAATGTCATATTTAAATTGCTGGAGAGGAAAACAAACAAACAAAAAACTGGAAGCCAAGAATTATGTATCCAAAGAATTTATCCTTCAAAAATGGAAGAGAAATTTAGGGCATTACCAGATACACAAAACTAAGATAATTCATTGACAACAGAATTGTGTTATTAGAAATACTAAGGAAAGTTTTTCAGGTTGAAGGAAAATGACACCAGATGGCTACTCAGATTCACAGGAATGATGAGTCCCAGAAACTGTAAATATGTGGATACATTAGAAAGACCAAATATGTACACACAAATACATATACATACTCTTTTTTTGTCTCTTAATTCTTTGAAAGATATATGGCAGCTTAAGCAAATTTATAAAACTGTTCAGTTGATAACATATTGATGTCATATAAATGACAACAATAATACTAAGGATGGAGGGCAGGGAAATGAAAATATACGGTTGTATGGGTTACTATGTTTTACATGAAGTAATTCATTAGGAACTCTAAGTAGATTGGGATAAGTTAAAGATACATGTTTCAACCTCTAGAACAACCAATAAATACAAAAAAGGAATAAACAGATTGAGCTAAAAAGCCAAGAAAGGAATTCAAATGAAATACTAAAAAATATTTGATTAACACACAAAAAAAGTGGGAAAGGAGTAAAGAAGAAGCAAACAGCAACAACAACAAAAGATGAGACAAAGAAAATAATAGCAAAACGGCAAATTTAAAACAACTATTTCAGTAACTGGAACAAGTTTAAAGGGATTAAACATTCTAATCAAATATTGAAATGACTAAATCTGATAAAGTACCCTTACAACTCAATAAAAAGAAGGCAGACAACACAATTAACAGAAGTACAAAAAATCTGAACAATTCACACTCTCTATCGCATAGATAAAAAGATAAATGATATAGTGTCTTAGTCATCTAGTTCTGCTGTAACAGAAATATCACAAGTGGATGGCTTTAACAAACAGAAGTTTATTCTCTCACATCCTAGTAGGCTAGAAGTCCAAATTCAGAGCATCAGCTCCAGGTGAAGACTTTCTCTCTCTGTTGGCTCTGGAGGAAGGTCCTTGTCATCAATCTACCCCTGGTCAAGGAACTTCTCAGGCACAGGGACCCCAGGTCCAAAGGACATGCACTGCTCCTGGTGCTGCTTTCTTGGTGGTATGAGGTCCCCCACTCTCTGCTCGCTTCCCTTTCCTTTTATCTCTTGTAAGATAAAAGGTGGTGCAGGCCACACCCCAGGAAAACTCCCTTTACATTGGATCAGGGATGTGACCTGAGCAAGGGTGTTACTTCCCACCCTAATCCTCTTTAACATAATCTAATCTTGCCTCATTAACCACAGGCAGAGATTAGAATTTATGACACATAGGAAAATTATATCAATCACAAAATGGAAGACAACCACACTATACTGGGAATCATGGCCCAGCCAAATTGATACACATATTTTGGGGGGACACAATTCATCCCATGACAGATAGATAGATGGATGTATGGATGGGTGAGTGGGTGGGTGGGTGGATGGGTGGATGGGTGGGTGGATGGGTGGATGGATGGATGGATGGATGGATGGATGGATGGATGGATGGATGGATGGATGGATGGATGGATGGATGGATGGATGGATGGATGGATGGATGGATGGATGGATGGATGGATGGATGGATGGATGGATGGATGGATGGATGGATGGATGGATGGATGGATGGATGGATGGATGGATGGATGGATGGATGGATGGATGGATGGATGGATGGATGGATGGATGGATGGATGGATGGATGGATGGATGGATGGACTGATAGATTGATTGATTGATATAGGTAGATATATATAGATATATACTAAGTGGCTAATAAGCTCATGGAAAAATGCTCAGAACAGCTCAGAATAACTAGCCATCACAATAAGATACACAATATTTAAAATAGCTAAAAGAAAAAAGACTGACAAAACCAAGTGGCGATGAGGATTTGGAGCAGCTGAAATTCTTATATGATGATGGTGACTATAGAAAATGTTACCATCACGTTGCCAATATGGCCGTTTCTTATAAAGTTAAAGAGGCATCTACCAGAAGACCCAGCAATATCACTTCTAGATATTTACCTAAGAGACCTGAAAACATATATATACACAAATATTCATAGCAGATTTATTTATCTTAGCTTCAGTGTGGATGTACCCTACATGCCTATCAACAGGTGAATGGATAAACAACTTGTACTATATTCATACAATGAATATACTCAGTACTAAAAAGAACAAACTATTAACACATGCAACTATTTGGATGAAATTGAAAAACATTACCTTAGTGAAAGAAGCCATTGTAGCTAATCCATAGTGATAGAAACATGTCATTAGTTACCTGGGGTTGGTAGTGGAGAAGAGATTGATCGCAAAGGGGTGTGAGGGAACTTTCAGGGATGATGTAAATGTTCCGTATCTTGATTGTTATGGTGGTTACATAGGGCTATACATTTGTCAAAACTCATCCAAGTGTATACTTTAAATGGGTGTAATTTCTTTTAAGTCAATTTTGTCTCAGAAAATTTGATGAAAAGAAATAAACACAAAAATAAGCACACATTTGCAAATTATGAAGATCTGAAAGAAGCTGTCCACCAGAAAACCACAGAAAAGTTTCAAAAGAAATTAACATCAAGAAAATTATACAACTAGAGAGCACCAAATCTCATCATTCCATGAATAGCCCACACATGTCAAGTCTCTGTACCTTCCCAGGCTGTATTAGTTGCCCAGGGTCACCATAAGAAAGGACCACAAACTGGGTGACTTAAAACAAGAGAACTGTACTCTTTCACGGTTCTGCAGGCTAGAATTCTGAAATCAAGGGATTGGCAGGGTCATGCTCTCTGTAGGCTCTAGGCGAGGAATCCTTCCTTGCCTCTTCTAGCTTCTGATAGCAGCCCAGCAGTTCCTTGGTTTATAGCAGCACCATGCCAATCTCTGCCTCAGTCTTCAGCTGGTGTCTTCTGCATTTCTGCCTCTTCTCCTCTTATAAGGGCACCAGTCATGTTGGCTGGGGCCCACCCTACTCCAGTATGACCTCACGTTAACATAACTAATTACATCTGCAAAGACACTATTTCCAAACAAGATCACATTCACGGGTACTGAAGGTTAGGACTTCAACATATCTCTTTGGAGGGCACAGTCAACTCTCAACACTGGCTGAATTAATCTCATCCCTGGCACTCCTGTAAGCACTTTTCACACACTAATTATAGCACTTTGTTACAGCAAATTGTTTTATTTGTAATGATTCTGGGGTAAAGACCATGTCATATTCATCATCTTATTACCAGTGCCTAGCACAGAACCCTGCAAAATGAGTTAATAAATACCTAAACTTATATAATTTTTAAAACACAATATATGTATATGAAGAAAGTTTTGGAAACAGAAACATGTAGTTAATAAATGATCCATAATAAATGATCCATAATCCCCTCTGGATCCCTGGCGGTGAAGTGGCTAAGAGTTCGGCTGCTAACAAAAAGCTCAGCAGTTCGAATCCACCAGCAGCTAGCTCCTTGGAAACCCTAGGGGGAAGTTCTGCTCCATCCTACAGGGTCACTATGAGTCCGAACTGACTTGACAGTAACGGGTGTAGTCTCTTCTTTGTCAACACTTCAGACTGTTTCCTTCCAACCTTTTTTTTCTTCTGTATACAGAGTTTTAGACGTTTTTGTAATATACTATTTATACAATAGCATTTGTTGTATAGTAATGGTTATAAAACAAAACAAAACAAAAAACCCATTGCCATCGAGTCCATTCTGACTCATAGTGAACCTATAGGACGGAGTAGAGCTGCCCTACAGGGTTTTCAAAGGAGCAGCTGGTGGTTTCGAATTGCTGACCTTTTGGTTAGGAGCCGAGCTCTTAACCACTGCGACACCAGGGCTCCAGCAACGGTTATAAAACCAGCAAAGGTTATACTTCCACCTTATTCATGCTAGGTCTTCAGCTAGTTACAATCTGTTGTTTTGATTTACTGAAACAAGCAATAAAATGTGGCCAGTTACTAGAAATTTGGGGTAGACTGCCACTGTCATAAAAACAGTGAGTCAGTATTTTAACACTATCATTGGACTGGCTGTCCCAGTCCCGCCTCATCCCTGGTCCACGCATTTACACATCTTATATGAACTATGAGGGGGTTTGTCCCAGTGTTCTTTTGTAAGACTCCAGTATAACTACTTTAGTCTTACTCATACAAAACCAAAACTAAACCTGTTGCTGTTGAGTCCATTTCTACTAATAGCAACCCTATAGGGCAGAGTAGAACTGCTCCATAGGGTTTCCAAGGAGTAGCTGGTAGATTCAAACTGCTGACATTTTGGTTAGCAGCCAAGCTCTTACACTGTGCCACCAGGGCTCTTTACTCACACAAGGGCATATGAAAACCCACACGGCGGGAGATGGAGTGTCTGCCCACTACCGGAGAATCTGGGTTGGGTCTGAGTATCTCCAATATACCTGACTGAAAACAATGCTGTCCCAAAAAATGTACCTAAATGTTAAGTAAGATGAGTTCTTGTCCCAATTCCTTGGTGTTTGAAGAAATAATTTAGGTCACACTAGAAGCATGAGGTTCAAAAACAATAAACTCCATATACTGAGAAAAATAAGATTCAAACAGGAAAGTGCTTTTCCAGATAGACCAATATAAATGTTTGTCAGACACAATAAAAGCTCTCAGTTAACAGTATCAAACATCCAAGACATGTCCAAAAGCAGTAACAACAGAAATAAAACTCTAGTCATGAGACAACACAGACCAGAGGGATCATTGTCTTGGAGCTAAAAACAGAATAAAACCCAGATTGATTGAAATTTCCTATATGAACCCAGAGATACATGGGCTTTCTGAAGTGGTACCACAGACAAATACTCATTAGCCACTGTGCAGGGCAATCCTCCGTAAGTTCTATCCTTGAAAATGAGATATTGTAGCTCCAAACTCTGAGTCTTCACTTCTAACAGACTAGAGATGTACCTGGGGAAAACAAAAGGCAGAAGGGTAGAGATAATCACAAAATTGCCTAACAACGCTTTGTAAAACTCAGTCTTCCAGACACCTGAGAGAGGTGTGCTAGCTGGGCAGAAATAACCACTAAAAAAACGCTTTATATGGCTTTGCTGGATGCAAAGATAAATCAGACAGGGAAGAGAAGACTAATTGGATGAAAAGGATCAGTAGAATGAGAGAGAAATGACTCTTCTGGAAACCAAGGTATCTGCCCAGTCACGCACCAGTGTCCTCTCAATATGGTGACTTAAGGACTAGCATCCTTGAAGATCCCACAAAGCTCACCACCTTACGGCAGCCTCCCCTGGTAGCCTTAGATGCTCTCCTCATGGCACCACACGGTGTTCTAGTTAAAGTTTTTATATTGTGTCTTCCCACCAGGTCAGAACACTTTGTGGCAGTGAATTGTTTGTAAGGATTCTAGAGAAAACACTGTCATATTCATTGCCTGATCACCAGTGCCTTGCACAGAGCCCAGTTAAATAAGTTCACAAATATTAATTTAAAGCACATCACATGAGCATAAAAGAAAATGTTTGAACTCCCTGAGAACTCTGTATTTTATTTCTTATTCTCCAGAGCTTAGTGCTATGCCTGGCACATAGCAAGAACTCCATACCTTCTAAATGAAATCAAACTTTGAATCATGTTAAGGCTCTGACTTTAAACTTAGCAAATTATATCAACTTGATTTAACAAAATGGGCTGTCACTGAAATGAAAAATCATACCACATACTATTTCTTGGGCAAGGTTTTTTGGTCAGGATTTTAGAAAATTAGAATATCTTCTAAGAATGAAGGCAGCTGGATTCAATTGGGGTGGAGTGCTCCCTGACTCAATTTCCACAGCATTCTACAGCAAGCTCAGAAGGGCATGCGTGTGGCCCAAAATTTTCCTGGTTAGAAAAAAATAAAGATGCCTCTTGAGTCACTCTGGAGGCAGCTACCACCAGGAGTTCAAGAGAAAGGGGTTATAACATGTACTACCAACAGAAGCTTTTCTTGCTTTTGATTTCTCCAACCTGCAAAAGGAAAATTAGATTTTTTTTTTTTTACTAGAGCAGACTCCCCCCACATGTCTGTCAGTTTGTCCTACTGTGGGGGCTTGCGTGTTGCTGTGACGCTGGCAGCTATGCCACTTGTATTCAGATACCAGCAGAGTCACCATGGAGGACATGCAAACATCCATTAATAATTCGAACCTGGAATGTATGAAGTATGAATCTAGGAAAACTGGAAATCATCAAAAATGAAATGAAGAAGTGGAGCCAAGATGGCGGAATAGAGAGACGCTTCCATCAAGCCCTCTTTACAACAAAGACCTAAAAAAGCAAGTGAAATGAGTATGTTTGTGACAAGCTGGGAGCCCTGAGCATCAAAGGCAAGCTTAGACAACCAGCTGAGGGGTAGGGGGAGGAAGAGGCTGTTCAGAAGTGGAGAGGAGTTACTGGACCTGAATTGCGGGGAGCATTCAGGCACCATTCCTGGGGTGGTGGCAGCAGCAGCGGCAGCAGCAGGCTGGTACTAGCGTTTGGCCTCAGTTTCCTCAGGGAGAAGCAACCAGCCACGCAGCCCACTCACACCTCTGGAACCTGAGGAGAACAGTGCTCTTGGCAAAAGCTAAGTGCTTGCCTATATTTTACCACACCCCCCACCCCCAAGCCAGTTTCAGTGGCTGAATCCCTGGGCCTGAGATAGACCCTGGTGAGCACCTAGAGCCATCCTCCCAGCCTTGGGGAAGGAAAAAATTTGCAACTGGGGGGAAAAGATAATTTGCTAGCTCCATCAACTGGGGGAACTCAGGACAGAAGCGGCTCCTGTCTAGGCAAAAACCATCCGTGGACCTTGAGCACCTTTCCATTCTGCATGGACACGTGTGGGCCTATTTCCGGAGAATAGGCCCTTGTTGGCAAACTCCAACCATTTCAGCTGTGCAGTGGAGAGATGGGTGTTTGATGTTTGACATTGTTTTGCCTATTAAACAATGTCCTCACCTACCCACAACAGGGACCTAAGGACTGGTAGCTCCACTCAGGTCACCCCACCACCTGCAACAGGGGTCCAAAGATAACTGGTACCTCCCAGTCCTTACAACAAAAACTTTGGGTGCCCAAGGTCCCTCTGCAGAACCCACCCACCAGTACGCTTTAAGGAACAGAGATGCATTTTCCTCAGAGACACTTGGGGGTTGGTTCTCAGCCCCCTGCCTTGTTCAGAGCGTGACCCCCTACTGCAATCAGATACCAGTATATACGCTAATCACCCCTGCCCCTCTAAGGCTGTAGGACAGAGCATGTACCACACACTTGATATTAGCTACCTGGAAACCTGAGCTGAATTCATACAAGAAAACTGAATGGACTCCTAGACTGATATACCTGATAACAGCTCTAGCCAGCTGGGGACAGGACGTCAGAGCTCCAAAGGTGAAAATAATCAAGCTAGCTCACTCAAGCAACCCACAGGGGTATACCAAAACAAAACAAAGCAAGCAACTATGACACAGTAAGCAAGCATAAACGAATACAATAATTTATACATGGCTCAGAGACAACAGTCAATATCAAGTCACATAAAGAAACAGGCCATGATCACCTCAACAGGCTCTCAAAACAAGGGACCCAGGGATCTTTTAGATTAAAGCGCGTTCCTGGAATTACCAGATGCGGAATACAAACATTTAATATATAGAACCCTTCAAGACATCAGGAAGGAAATGAGGCAATACGTAGAACAAGCCAAGGAACACACAGATAAAGCAACTGAAGAAATTAGAAAGATTATTCAGGAACATAATGAAAAGTTTAATAAGCTGGAAAAATCCATAGACAGCAATCAGAAATTCACAAGGTTAACAATAAAATTACAGAATTAGATAACTCAATAGAAAGTCAGAGGAGCAGGACTGAGCAAGTAGAAGCTGGAATTTCTGAACTTGAAGATAAATCACTTGGCACTAATATATTTAAAGAAAAATCAGATAAAAGAATTAAAAAAAAAAAAAGAAAGAAACCTTAAGAATCATGTGGGACTCTATCAAGAGAAATAACCTACAAGATAACCTACAAGTGATTGGAGTGCTAGAACAGGGAGGGATAACAGAAAATACAGAGAAAGTTGTTGAGGATTTCTTGGCAGAAAACTTCCCTGATATTGTGAAAGATGAGAAGATACCTATCCGAGATGCTCATCGAACTCCACATAAAGTAGATCTTAAAAGAAAATCACCAAGACATATTATAATCAAGCTTGCCAAAACCAAAAATACAGAGACAATTATAAGAGCAGTGAGGGATAAAAGAAAAGTCACCTGCAAAGGGGAGCAAATAAGAATAAACTCAGACTACTCGGCAGAAACCATGCAGGCAAGAAGGCAATGGGATGACATATTTAAAAAATTGAAGGAAAAAAATTGCCTGCCAAGAATCATATATCCATCAAAACTGTCTCTTAAATATGAAGGTGAAATTAAGACATTTCCAGATAAACACAAATTGAGGGAATTCATAAAAACCAAACCAAAACTACAAGAAATACTAAAGGGAGTTCTTTGGTTAGAAAATCAATAATATCAGGTATTAACCCAAGGCTAGAACACTGGGCAGAGCAACCAGAAGTCAACCCAGACAGGGAAATAAAAAAAACAAAGCAAGATTAAAAAAAAAAAAAAAAAAAAAAAAACCAACACAGGGTAATGGCGATGTAATTATATAAAAGAAGACAACATTAAAATAATAAAGAGGGACTAAGAAATGTAATCATACACCTTCCATATGGAGAGGAAGATATGGTGATACAAATTTAAGTTTAAATTTAGAAAAATTGGGGTAAATAATAGGGTAACCACAAAGGAGACAAACTATCCAACTCATCAAAATAAAACACGAGGGAAAAATACAGACTGAGCAGAAACAAAATCAACAACAACAAACATGAGGAAACGACAATATAAAAAGAAAATGTACTCAGCACATAAAATCAAGTGGGAAAAAGAAACTGTCAACACACACAAAAAGACATCAAAATGATAGCACTAAATTCATACCTATCCACAATTACCCTGAATGTCAATGGACTAAATGCACGAGTAAAGAGACAGAGAGCGGCAGAATGGATTAAAAAACAGGATCTGTCTATATGCTGCTTACAAGAGACACACCTTAGACTTAGAGACACAAACAAACTAAAACTCAAAGGATGGAAAAAAATGTATCAAGCAAACAACAATCTAAAAAGACCAGGAGTGGCAATATTAATTTCTGACAAAATAGACTTTAAAGTTAAATCCATCAGAAAGGATAAGGAAGGACACTATATAATGATTAAACGGATAATACACCAAGAAGATATAACCATATTAAATACTTATGCATCCAATGAGAGGGCTGCAAGATACATAAAAAAAACTCTATCAGCATTGAAAAGTGAGATAGACGGCTCCACAATAATAGCAGGAGACTTCAACACACCACTTTCAGTGAAGGACAGGACATCCAGAAAGAAGCTCAACAGAGACACAGAAGATCTAAATGCCACAATTAACCAACTTGACCTTGTAGACATATACAGAACACTCCACCCAACAGCTGCCACGTATACTTTCTTTTCTAGTGCACATCGAACATTCTCTAGAATAGACCAAATATTAGGTCATAAAGTGAGCCTTAGAAGAATCCAAAACATTGAAATATTACAAAGCATCTTCTCTGACCATAAGGCCATAAAAGTGGAAATCAATAACAGGAAAAGCAGGAAAAAGAAATCAAACACTTAGAAACTGAACAATAATACCGCTCAAAAAAGACTGGATTATAGAAGACATTAAGGATGGAATAAAGAAATTCATAGAATCCAATGAGAATGAAAACACTTTCTATTAGAACCTTTGGGACACAGCAAAAGTGGTGCTCAGAGGCAAATTTATATTAATAAATGCACACATACAAAAAGAAGAAAGAGCCAAAATCAAAGAATTATCCCTACAACTTGAACAAATAGAAAGAGAGCAACAAAAGAAACCCACAGGCACCAGAACAAAAAAAAAAAATAATAATTAGAGCTGAACTAAATGAAATAGAAAACAGACAAACAACTGAAAGAATTAACAAGACCAAAAGCTGTTTTTTTGAAAAACTCAACAAAATTGATAAACCACTGGCCAAGGTGACAAAAGAAAAACAGGAGAGGAAGCAAATAACCCGAATAAGAAATGAGATGGGTGATATTACAACAGACCCAACTGAAATTAAAAGAATCATATCAGATTACTATGAAAAACTATACTCAAACAAATTTGAAAACCTAGAAGAAATGGATGAATTCCTAGAAACACACTTGCTACCTAAACAAACACAAACAGAGGTAGAACTAAATAGACCCATAACAAAAGAAGAGATTGAAAAGGTAATCCAAAAACTCTCAACAAAAAAAAGCCCTGATCTGGGTGGCTTCACTGCAGAGTTCTACCAAACTTTCAGAGAAGGGTTAACACCACTACTACTAAAGGTATTTCAGAGCATAGAAAAGAACAGAATACTACCTAACTCATTCTATACATCCAGCATATCCCTGATACCAAAATCAGGTAAAGACACCACAAGAAAAGAAAATTATAGGCCTATATCCCTCATGAATGTAGATGTGAAAATCCTCAACAAAATTCCAGCCAATATAATTCAACAACATATCAAAAAAATAATTCACCATGAACAAGTGGGATTCATGCCAGGTATGCAGGGATGGTTCAACATTAGAAAAACAATTAATGTAATCCACCACATACATAAAACAAAAGACAAGACTCACATGATTTTATCAATTGATGCAGAAAAACATTTGACAAAGTTCAACACTCATTCATGATAAAAACTCTCAGCAAAATAGGAATAGAAGGAAAATTCCTCAACATAAAAAAGGGCATTTATACAAAGCCAACAGCCAACATCACCCTAAATGCAGAGAGCCTGAAAACATTTCCCTTGAAATCGGGAACCAGACAAGGATGCCGTTTATCATCACTCTTATTCAACATTGTGCTGGAAGTCCTAGCCAGAGCAGTTAGGCTAGATAAAGAAATAAAGTGCATCCAGATTGGCAAGGAAGAAGTAAAAGTATCTCTGTTTACAGATGACATGATCTTATACACAGAAAACCCTAAGGAATCTTCCAGAAAACTACTGAAACTAATAGAAGAGTTCTGCAGAGTATCGGGATACAAGATAAACATACAAAGAACAGTTGGATTCCTCTACACCAACAAGAAGAACATCGAAGAGGAAATCACCAAATCAACGCCATTTACAGCAGCCCCCAAGAAGATAAAATACTTAGGAATAAATCTTACGAGAGATGTAAAAGACTTATACAAAGAAAACTACAGTACACTTCTGCAAGAAACCAAATAGACTTACATAAGTGGAAGAACATACCTTGCTCGTGGCTAGGAAGACTTAACATTATAAAAATGTCTATTCTACCAAAAGCGATCTATACATTTAATGCAATTCGAATCCAAATCCCAAAGACATTCTTTAATGAGATGGAGAAACAAATCACCAATTTCATATGGAAGGGAAAGAGGCCCTGGATAAATAAGGCATTACTGAAACAGAAGAACAAAGTGGGAGGCCTTACTTTACCTGATTTTAGAACCTATTATACCACCACAGTAGTCAAAACAGCCTGGTACTGGTACAACAACCGATACATGGACCAATGGAACAGAATTGAGAATCCAGACATAAATCCATCTACATATGAGCAGTTGATATTTGACAAAGGCCCCAAAACAGTTAAATGGGGAAAAGACAGTCTTTTTAACAAATGGTGCTGGCGTAACTGGATATCCATTGCAAAAAAATGAAACAAGACCCATACCTCATTCCATGTACAAAAACTAACTCAAAATGGATCAAAGACCTAAATATAAAATCGAAAACGATAAAGATCATGGAAGAAAAAATAGGGACAATGTTAGGAGCCCTAATACACAGCATAAACAGTAAACAAAACATTATAAAGAATGTAGAAGAAAAACTAGATAACTGGGAGCTCCTAAAAATCAAACACCTATGCTCATCCAAAGACTTCACCAAAAGAGTAAAAAGATTACCTACAGACTGGGAAAAAGTTTTTAGCTAGGACATTTCTCATCAGCACCTGATCTCTAAAATCTACATAATACTGCAAAAACTCAAGTGCAAAAAGACAAATAATCAATTAAAAAATGGGCAAAAGATATGAATAAACACTTCACTAAAAAAGACTTTTAGGTAGCTAACAGCTATATGAGGAAATGTTCACGATCATTAGCCATTAGTGAAATGCAGATCAAAACTACAATGAGATTTCATCTCACTTCAACAAGGCTGGCATTAATCCAAAAAACACAAAATAATAAATGTTTGAGAGGCTGTGGAGAGATTGGAACACTTCTACATTGCTGGTGGGAATGTCAAATGGTACAACCACTTTGGAAATCAATATGGCACTTCCTTAAAAAGCTAGAAATAGAACTACCAGCAATCCCACTCCTTGGAATATATACTAGAGACATAAGAGCCTTTACACAAACAGATATATGCACACCCATGTTTATTGCAGAACTGTTCACAATGGCAAAAAGATGGAAGCAACCAAGGTGCCCATCAATGGATGAATGGATAAATAAATTAAGGTATATTCACACAATGGAATACTACGCATCGATAAAGAACAGTGAGGAATCTGTGAAACATTTCATAACATGGAGGAACCTGGAAGGCATTGTGCTGAGTGAAATTAGTCAGTTGCAAAAGGAAGAATATTGTATAAGACCACTATTATAAGAACTTGAGAAATAGTTTAAACTGAGAAGAAAACATTCTTTTGTGGTTACAAGAGGGGGGGGGAGAGAGGTATTCACTAATTAGATAGTAGACAAGAACTACTTTAGGCGAAGGGAAAGACAGCACACAATACAGGGGAGGTCAGCTCAATTGGACTGGACCAAAAGCAAAGAAGTTTCCGGGATAAAATGAATGCTTCAAAGCTCAGCGGAGCAAGCGCGGGGGTCTGGGGAACATGGTTTGCGGGGACTTCTAAGTCAATTGGCAAAATAATTCTATTATGAAATCATTCTGCATCCCACTTTGAAATGTGGCGTCTGGGGTCTTAAATGCTAACAAGCAGCCATCTAAGATGCAGCAATTGGTCTCAACCCACCTGGAGCAAAGGAAAATGAAGAACACCAAGCCCACATGACAACTAAGAGCCCAAGAGACAGAAAGGGCCACATGAACAAGAGACCTACATCATCCTGAGACCAGAAGAACTAGTTGGTGCCCGGCCACAATCGATGACTGCCCTGACAGGGAGCTCAGCAGAGGACCCCAGAGGGAGCAGGAGAGCAGTGGGATGCAGACCCCAAATTCTCATAAGAAGACCAAACTTAATGGTCTGACTGAGACTGGAGGAATCCCGGCGGCCATGCTCTCCAGACCTTCTGTTGACACAGGACAGGAACCATCCCTGAAGACAACTCATCAGACATGAAAGGGAATGGTCAGCGGGTGGGAGAGAGACGCTGATGAAGAGTGAGCTAATTATATCAGGTGTACACTTGAGATTGTGTTGGCAACTCTTGTCTGGAGGGGGGATGGGAGGATAGAGAGAGAGGGAAGCCGGCAAAATTGTCAAGAAAGGAGAGACTGAAAGGGCTGACTCAAGACGGGGAGAGTAAGTGGGAGTAGGGAGTGAGATGTATGTAAACTTATATGTGACAGACTGATTGGATTTGTAAACGTTCACTTGAAGCTTAATAAAAGTTATTATAAAAAAAAAAAAAAAAAAAAGCTAGAAATAGAACTACCAGCAATCCCACTCCTTGGAATATATACTAGAGACATAAGAGCCTTTACACAAACAGATATATGCACACCCATGTTTATTGCAGAACTGTTCACAATGGCAAAAAGATGGAAGCAACCAAGGTGCCCATCAATGGATGAATGGATAAATAAATTAAGGTATATTCACACAATGGAATACTACGCATCGATAAAGAACAGTGAGGAATCTGTGAAACATTTCATAACATGGAGGAACCTGGAAGGCATTGTGCTGAGTGAAATTAGTCAGTTGCAAAAGGAAGAATATTGTATAAGACCACTATTATAAGAACTTGAGAAATAGTTTAAACTGAGAAGAAAACATTCTTTTGTGGTTACAAGAGGGGGGGGGAGAGAGGTATTCACTAATTAGATAGTAGACAAGAACTACTTTAGGCGAAGGGAAAGACAGCACACAATACAGGGGAGGTCAGCACAATTGGACTAAACCAAAAGCAAAGAAGTTTCCAGAATACACTGAATGCTTCAAAGTCCAGCATAGCAGGGGCACGGGTGTGGGGACCGTGGTTTCAGGGACATATAAGTCAACTGGCATAATAAAATCTATTAAGAAAACATTCTGCATCCCACTTTGAAGAGTGGCATCTGGGGTCTTAAACACTAGCAAGCAGCCATCTAAGATGCATCAATTAGTCTCAACCCACCTGGATCAAAGGAGAATGAAGAACACCGAGGACACAAAGAGATTACGAGCCCAAGAGACAGAAAGGGCCACATGAACCAGCGACTGCATCATCCTGAAACCAGAAGAACTAGATGGCGCCTGGCTACAGCCGATGACTGCCCTGACAGGGAACACAACAGAAGACCCCTGAGGGAACAGGACAGCAGTGGGATGCAGACCCCAAATTTTCATAAGACCAAACTTAACGGTCTGACTGAGACTAGAATGACCCCGGTGGTCATGGCCCCCAGACCTTCTGTTGGCCCAGGACAGGAACCATTCCCGAAGCCAACTCTTCAGACATGGATTGGACTGGACAATGGGTTGGAGTGGGATGCTGGTGAGGAGTGAGCTTCTTGGATCAGGAGGACACTTGAGACTATTTTGGCATCTCCTACCTGGAGGGGAGATGAGAGGGTGGACGGAGTTAGAAGCTGGTGAAATGGACATGAAAAGAGAGAGTGGAGGGAGAGAGCGGGCTGTCTCATTAGGGGGAGAGTAATTGGGAGAGTGCAGCAAGGTGTATATGGGTTTTTGTGTGAGAGACTGACTTCATTTGTAACTTTCACTTAAAGCACAATAAAAATTATTTTTAAAAAATGAAATGGAATGCATAAACATCGATGCCCTAGGCATTAGTGAGCTGAAGTGGGCTGGAATTGACCATTTTGAATTGGACAATCATATAGTCTATGCTGGGAATGACATCTTGAAGAGGAATGGTGTTGCATTCATTATCAAAAAGAACGTTTCAAGATCTATCCTGAAGTACAACACTGTCGGTGATAGGATAATATCCATACACCTACAAGGAAGACCATTTAATATGACTATTACTAGAATTTAAGCACCAAACACTAGGGCCAAAGATGAAGAAATAGAAGATTTTTATCAGCTGCTGCAGTCTGAAATTGATCGAATGGGCAATCAGGATGCATTGATAATTACTGGTGACTGGAATGCAAAAGTTGGAAACAATGAAGAAAGATCAGTAGTTGGAAAATATGGCCTTGGTGGTAGAAACATTGCCAGAGATCGAATGATAGAATTTTGCAAGACCAACGACTTCATTGCAAATACCTCCTTTCACCAACATAAACGGCAACTATACACATGGACCTCGCCAGATGGAACACACAGAAATCAAATTGACTACATATGTGGAAAGAGACAATGGAAAAGCTCAATATCACCAGTCAGAACAAGGCCAGGGGCCGACTGTGGAACAGACCATCAATTGCTCCTATGCAAGTTCAAGCTGAAACTGAAGAAAATCAGAGCAAGTCCACAAAAGCCAAAATATGACCTTGAGTATATCCCACCTGAATTTAGAGACCATCTCGAGATTAGATTTGACACATTGAACGCTAGTGACCGAAGACCAGACGAGTTGTGGAATGACATCAAGGACATCATACATAAAGAAAGCAAGAGGTCATTGAAAAGACAGGAAAGAAAGAAAAGGCCAAGATGGATGTCAGAGGAGGCTCTGAAACTTGCTTTTGAGAGTCGAGCAGCTAAAGCAAAAGGAAGAATTGATGAAGTGAAAGAACTGAACAGGAGATTTCAAAGGGCGTCTTGAGAAGACAAAGTAAAATATTATAATGACATGTGCAAAGAGCTGGAGATGGAAAACCAAAAGGGAAGAACACGCTCGGTGTTTCTCAAGCTGAAAGAACTGAAGAAAAAAGTCAAGCTTCGAGCTGCAATAGTGAAGGATTCTATGGGGAAAATATTAAATGACACAGGGAGCATCAAAAGAAGATGGAAGGAATACACAGAGTCATTATACCAAAAAGAATTAGTCAATGTTTAACCATTTCAAGAGGTAGCATATGATCAGGAACTGATGGTACTGAAGGAAGAAGTCTAAGCTGCTCTGAAGGCATTGGTGAAAAACAAGGCTCCAGGAATTGATGGAATATCAACTGAGATGTTTCAACAAACAGATGCAGTGCTGGAGGTGCTCACTCATCTACGTCAAGAAATATGGAAGACAGCTTCCTGGCCAACTGACTGGAAGAGATCCATATTTGTGCCTATTCCCAAGAAAGGTGATTCAACTGAATGTGGAAATTATAAAACAATATCATTAATATCACACGCAAGCAAAATTTTGCTGAAGATCATTCAAAAACGGCTGCAGAAGTATATTGAGAGGGAACTGCCAGAAATTCAGGGCGGTTTCAGAAGAGGACATGGAACCAGGGATATCATTGCTGATGTCAGATGGATCCTGTCAAAGGATGTTTACTTGTGTTTTATTGACTATGCAAAGGCATTCGACTGTGTGGATCATAACAAATTAAGGTTAACATTGTGAAGAATAGGAATTTCAGAACACTTAATTGTGCTCTTGAGGAAACTTTACATAGATCAAGAGACAGCTATTCGGACAGAACAAGGGGATACTGATTGGTTTAAAGTCAGGAAAGGTGTGCGTCAGGGTTGTATTCTTTCACCATACCTGTTCAATGTGTATGCTGAGCAAATAATACGAGAAGCTGAACTATGAAGAAGAATGGGGCATCAGAATTGGAGGAAGACTCATTAACAACCTGTGTTATGCAGATGACACAACCTTGCTTAATGAAAGTGAAAAGAACTTGAAGCACTTACTAATGAAGATCAAAGACCACAGCCTTCAGTATGGATTACACCTCGACATAAAGAAAACAAAAATCCTCACAACTGAACCAATGAGCAACATCATGATAAATGGAGAAAAGAATGAAGTTGTCAAGGATTTCATTTTACTTGGATCCACAATCAAAAGCCATGCAAGCAGCAGTCAAGAAATCAAAAGACGCATTGCATTGGGTAAATTTGCTGCAAAGGACCTCTTTAAAGTGTTGAAGAGCAAAGGTGTCACCTTGAAGGCTAAGGTGCGCCCGACCCAAGCCATGGTATTTTCAATCGCATCATATGCATGTGAAAGCTGGACAATGAGTAAGGAAGACCAAAGAAGAATCGATGCTTTTGAATTGTGGTGTTGGCAAAGAATATTGAATATACCATGGACTGCCAAAAGAACTAACAAATCTGTCTTAGAAGAAGTACAACCAGAATACTCCTTAGAAGCAAGGATGGCAAGACTGCGTCTTACATACTTTGGACATGTTGTCAGGAGGGATCAGTCCCTGGAGAAGGACGTCATGCTTGGCAGAGTACAGGGTCAGCGGAAAAGAGGAAGACCCTCAATGAGGTGGATTGACAATGGCTGCAACAATAAGCTCAAGCATAACGATTTTAAGGATGGTGCGGGACCGGGCAGTGTTTCATTCTGTTGTGCATAGGGTCACTATGAGTTGGAACTGACTCAACAGTACCTAACAATAACAACAACAACAGAGCAGACTCCAAAGAAGAGAGGGAGACCTGGTAGAAGAATAGGAAAGAAAAGTTAGTCATACAGTTTTAGAACAACAGAAGACCAAGAAAGCAGGTGATTCATCCCGAATAAACCTTTGGAAGTGTAGAGTAGGAGGTGCTGAGAAGTACATTACTTGGGCCTGGAACATTCAGGGCTAGTGCTGTGTACCTGGGTACCAACTATATCACCAGTGTAGGTAGCTCCATCTCTATGCTGGCCCCATGTTCAGCTCCCATATGCAACTGAGAGCACTTGCTCTTGATGCCTCGGGTAAAAGGACATTTTTCCTTCCACATCGACAATCCTTTCAACAGGCCTTAAGTTTCTTGGCCCCTAGATGAATACTAAGGAATCCTGGTGGAAGAGTGGTTAAACACTTGCCTGCTAACCAAAAGGTTTTTCGTTCAAACCCACAGGTCACTCCTCAGGAGAAAGTTGTGGCATTCTGCTTCTGTAATGATTATAGCCTTGGAAACCCTGTGAGGCTGTGTCCTGTAGGGTCACTATGATTCAGAATCAACTCAACGGCAATGGATAGATGAACTTTTCTTAGCTTCCTAAAGTAAGACCTTTCATTTTCATCTTTACATTGTCTTTGTTGAGGAAACTATTGCAGATGCTGGGTCATAGCCTAGTTAGAAATCCCCATGTTGCATTATTAGCCTACTTTACAAACCTCCACCCTCTGTCTCCAAATATCATATATATCTTTTGATTTCCTTCTGCTTCGGGGTTAGACTTGCCTTTCTGGAGTACATCTTTTCCATTCCACTTAATTTTCCCTTTTTTAGTCTGAAGGACTTGATACTGATATTTAATCTTTCCTAAGTCCTTCTTTATTATTTGTCCCAGAGGAAGAATTGGCATGTAGCTGGCACATGCACAACTGCTTCTCCCTCATATGGCCATGGCAGACATTGCTATTTAATCATGGTCTGAATGCAGCTTCCTTCCCAATTCCAACCAGAGTAGACACACCACATGGAACTTCTCTCCCATTCCTTATGTAGGGACTCCATATTCCGATGTTTCTAAGGTAGGTTTGCTGCTTGGGCTTCACCAACCCTTGAGCAAAAAGCAGCTTTCTTATCAACTTGTTATTTGCTAGAGAGATTCAAAGAGAACCTGGGGAATACCAATGTTAGTTTTGTGCATAGCCAACAAATCTATGGGTCTGAGTTGCTTAAGGATGGGCCTCATCAGGGAAAGCGAAATCTAGGTGATTGCCAAAGCCCATTCCTTAGGAAGACACATTGCTAAGAAATCCAGAAGTGCTCAAAAGTTCATTCACATCTGTTCTGCCAGCTAAAATATCTCAACCAACCAGTCATATTAGGGCAAAGATAAGACTGGCTTTCTACATCATGGAGGTGCCTGCAAAATCATGTGATTTATGGAATTACAGAGCTAGGAAGAGCCTTAGAGTTTATTGAATCCAACCCTCTCAGATAGGTGAAGTGACCTGCTGTAGGTTATTAAACCAAGCAGTAGAAAAGCCCAGACTGAGCCAAGGCTATGCGATCTTGTGGTTAGGCCCACCCCAACGGATTCAACTGTCTGCTTCCAAAGGCCTAGAAAGGGCCTCCATCTTAAATTCTTCTCTGGCTTTCTGGCATCAGATACTCTTTTGATAAAGGTCACATTTGTATGGAAAAGGGTTGGAGATGGCAAAGAAAATATCACCCATTGTATATATTTTTGTTGTTGAATGGCCCTGAAAATTATTAATTGAAAAATGAAGTGAGATTTAGTTCATTTTTCTTGGATGGAAGAAGAAATAAAACTCTAAACGGTGCAGGGCGGGGCCAAGATGGCGGACTAGGTAGATGCTACCTCGGATCCCTCTTGCAACAAAGACTCGGAAAAACAAGTGAATCGATCACATACATAACAATCTACGAACCCTGAACAACAAACACAGATTTAGAGATGGAGAATGAACAAATACGGGGAAGCAGCGACTATTTTCGGAGCCTGGAGCCAGCGTCCCAGTCAGGTAACCTCGGCGCTGGGCTTCTGGGCCTAGGGGAGCTGAACACAAAAATCTTGTGATGGCGCAAACAAGGGGCGCAGCCCTACCCCCCTGAACTGAACCCGGGAGGGGGCCCAGCCGGTCCGCGCAGGCGGCATGGCGACGCAGTTGGTGGGAGAAGTCCCCGGGTGGCAGTGACTGGTTTTGGAGCCGGGAGTGCAGAGTCCCAGCCGGGGAACCTTGGCACCGGGCTTTTGACTGGGCGCTGTCATGGCGCAAGCACAGGGCGCAGCTCTACTCCCCTGAACTAACCCTGGGAGGAGGCCCAGCCGGTCCGCGGGGGCGGCGTGGTGACGTGGCTGGCGGGACGAGAAGTCCCCTGGAAGCAGCGACCGATTTTGGAGCTGGGAGTGCAGCGTCCCAGCAGGGGAACCTTGACGCTGGGCTTTGGACTGGCAGCGGAGGATCTGACCGCGGCTTCAGCGGGCCAGACCCCCGGGGGCAATCTCCACACAGCCAGCACACGTAGGCGACACGCCCCTCGGGAATCTCAGATAAAAAGTCATTCCAAGCAAGACAAGCAACTTTGGCTATATTCCGAGGTGCTTACTCTCCTATCTCTCTGAACCCTCCCCCACCCTTCCCAGGCTGCTTCATTAACATCGGAATTTCTTGAGCCAGAGGGAGAATGGCTCCGGCTCCGCGGCGGCTTTGCTTCCCCCCCTCCTTTTTTTTTTTTTTGGTCTTTTCCTAACCCATTCTTCTGGCCTGAGAAAAGGAACCACAAAAAACCCAGGGACCAAAAATCCATCCCTAATTGGACTAAAAACACAGAACCAGCTACAGCCAAGCATATATGATCCAAATCTCAGACTTTCATCCTTACAGGGAACAAGGTGCCAGTTATAATCCAAAGGCAGTTCTGATAGGGATCTGACTGCATTTTTTTTAGTGGATTTTCTGGAAAAACAAGTTTCCCAGGTCTGTTAGCTCTGCTTATTCAACAGAGTCCTAACTGAACCACAACAGGGAACTGAGGGCTGAAGCTCACCCAGACCACCTAGCCTCTTGCCTTAGGGGTCTAAGGAGGGTGACACCTACCAATCAGTAGAGGTACTTACATTGGAGGCCTAAGGTACAGCTGCAGTGCCCTCCCACCAAGGTGCTACAGGAGTAGAGACACACCTACCTCACTGACACTTGGGGGAAGCCGGTCAGCATCCTGCCCCCCCCAGAGTGTGAACCCCAGCTGCTAATAGAATCTGGTGCACACAACTATCACCACTACTTCTTGAGGTGGATAGGTGTTAGGGTGCACCACACACTTGATGACCCAAAATCAGATTCTACTTAAGAATAGTGAATAGACTCAGGCATATATATCTGGGAACAGCCCAAACCAGCTGGTAATAGGTCATAAGTAAGTCAAGGGCTACAACAAACAAGACAGCACAATCTAGTAGCCCATCCACGTATATTGAAAGAAAACAAAACAAGATAAGACTCAGTGAGCAAATATAGAATAAACCACTACAATATCTAAGTGATGGCTCAGAGACAGCAGTTGATATCAAACCACATAAAGAAGCAGATCATGACAGCTTCTCCAACCCCCCAAACAAAAGATTCAAAATCTTTCCCAAATGAAGATACTATCCTGGAATTATCAGATACAGAATATAAAAAACTAATTTACAGAATGCTTCAAGACATCAGAAACGAAATAAGGCAAACTGCAGAAAAAGCCAAGGAACACACTGATAAAACAGTTGAAGAACTCAAAAAGAATACTCAAGAACATAGTGGAAAAATTAATAAGTTGCAAGAATCCATAGAGAGACAGCATGTAGAAATCCAAAAGATTAACAATAAAATTACAGAATTAGACAACGCAATAGGAAGTCAGAGGAGCAGACTCGAGCAATTAGAATGCAGACTGGGAAATCTGGAGGACCAGGGAATTAACACCAACATAGCTGAAAAAAAATCAGATAAAACAATTAAAAAAAATTAAGAAACCCTAAGAATCACGTGGGACTCTATCAAGAAAGAAAACTTGCGTGTGATTGGAGTCCCAGAACAGGGAGGGAGGACAGAAAACACAGAGAAAATAGTTGAAGATCTGCTGACAGAAAACTTCCCTGACATCATGAAAGACGAAAGGATATCTATCCAAGATGCTCATCGAACCCCATTTAAGATTGATCCAAAAAGAAAAACACCAAGACATATTATAATCAAACTTGCCAAAACCAAAGATAAAGAGAAAATTTTAAAAGCAGCCAGGGAGAAAAGAAAGGTCTCCTTCAAGGGAGAATCAATAAGAATAAGTTCAGACTACTCCGCAGAAACCATGCAGGCAAGAAGGCAATGGGATGACGAATACAGAGCACTGAAGGAGAAAAACTGCCAGCCAAGGATCATATATCCAGCAAAACTCTCTCTGAAATATGAAGGTGAAATTAAGATATTTACAGATAAACACAAGTTTAGAGAATTTGCAAAAACCAAACCAAAGCTACAAAAAATGCTAAAGGATATTGTTTGGTCAGAAAACCAATAATATCAGATACCAGCACAACACAAGGTCACAAAACAGAACATCCTGATATCAACTCAAATAGGGAAATCACAAAAACAAATTAAGATTAATTAAAAAAAAAAAAGCTCATAACAGGGAATCATTGAAGTCAATATGTAAAAGATCACAATAATCAAAAAGAGGGACTAAATACAGGTGGCATAGAACTGCCATATGGAGAGTGATACAAGGTGATATAGAACAATACAAGTTAGGTTTTTACTTAGAAAAATAGGGGCAAATAATAAGGTAACCACAAAGAGATATAACAACTCCATAACTCAAGATAAAAGCCAAGAAAAATGTAACGACTCAACAAACATAAAGTCAAACACTATGAAAATGAGTATCTCACAATTTACTAAGAAAAACGTCTCAGCACAAAAAAGTATGTGGAAAAATGAAATTGTCAACAACACACATAAAAAGGCATCAAAATGACAACACTAAACACTTATTTATCTATAATTACGCTGAATGTAAATGGACTAAATGCACCAATAAAGAGACAGAGAGTCTCGGACTGGATAAAGAAACACGATCCGTCTATATGCTGCCTACAAGAGACACACCTTAGACTTAGAGACACAAACTAAAACTCAAAGGATGGAAAAAAATATATCAAGCAAACAATAAGCAAAAAAGAAGAGGTGTAGCAATATTAATTTCTGACAAAATAGACTTTAGACTTAAATCCACCACAAAGGATAAAGAAGGACACTACATAATGATAAAAGGGACAATTGATCAGGAAGACATAACCATATTAAATATTTATGCACCCAATGACAGGGCTGCAAGATACATAAATCAAATTTTAACGGAACTGAAAAGTGAGATAGACACCTCCACAATTATAGTAGGAGACTTCAACACACCACTTTCAGAGAAGGACAGGACATCCAGTAAGAAGCTCAATAGAGACACGGAAGACCTAATTACAACAATCAACCAACTTGACCTCATTGACTTATACAGAACTCTCCACCCAACTGCTGCAAAGTATACTTTTTTTTCTAGCGCACATGGACCATTCTCTAGAATAGACCACATATTAGGTCATAAAACAAACCTTTGCAAAATCCAAAACATCAAAATATTACAAAGCATCTTCGCAGACCACAAGGCAATAAAACTAGAAATCAATAACAGAAAAACTAGGGAAAAGAAATCAAATACTTGGAAACTGAACAATACCCTCCTGTAAAAAGACTGGGTTATAGAAGACATCAAGGAGGGAATAAGGAAATTCATAGACTGCAATGAGAATGAAAATACTTCCTATCAAAACCTCTGGGACACAGCAAAAGCCGTGCTCAGAGGCCAATTTATATCGATAAATGCACACACATACAAAAAGAAGAAAGAGCCAAAGTCAGAGAAATGTCCCTACAACTTGAACAAATAGAAAGTGAGCAACAAAAGAATCCATCAGGCACCAGAAAAAAACAAATAATAAAAATTAGAGCTGAACTAAATGAATTAGAGAACAGAAAAACAATTGAAAGAATTAACAAAGCCAAAAGCTGGTTCTTTGAAAAAATTAACAAAATTGATAAACCACTGGCTAGACTGACTAAAGAAATACAGGAAAGGAAACAAATAACCCGAATAAGAAACGAGACGGGCCACATCACAACAGACCCAACTGAAATTAAAAGAATCATATCAGATTATTACCAAAAATTGTACTCCAACAAATTTGCAAACCTAGAAGAAATGGATGAATTCCTGGAAAAACACTACCTACCTAAACTAACACATTCAGAAGTAGAACAATTAAATAGACCCATAACAAAAAAAGAGATTGAAACGGTAATCAAAAAACTCCCAACAAAAAAAAGCCCTGGCCCGGACAGCTTCACTGCAGAGTTCTACCAAACTTTCAGAGAAGAGTTAACACCACTACTACTAAAGGTATTTCAAAGCATAGAAAATGACGGAATACTACCCAACTCATTCTATGAAGCCACCATCTCCCTGATACCAAAACCAGGTAAAGACATTACAAAAAAAGAAAATTACAGACCTACATCCCTCATGAACATAGATGCAAAAATCCTCAACAAAATTCTAGCCAATAGAATTCAACAACATATCAAAAAAATAATTCACCATGATCAAGTCGGATTTATACCAGGTATGCAAAAAAAAAAAAAAAAAATTTTTTTTTTATGCAAGTCTGGTTTAATATCAGAAAAACCATTAATGTAATCCACCACATAAATAAAACAAAAGACAAAAACCACATGATCTTATCAATTGATGCAGAAAAGGCATTTGACAAAGTCCAACACCCTTTTATGATAAAAACTCTCACCAAGATAAGAATTGAAGGAAAATTCCTCAACATAATAAAGGGCATCTATGCAAAGCCAACAGCCAATATCACTCTAAATGGAGAGAACCTGAAAGCATTTCCCTTGAGAATGGGAACCAGACAAGGATGCCCTTTATCACCGCTCTTATTCAACATCATGCTAGAAGTCCTAGCCAGGGCAATTAGGCTAGACAAAGAAATAAAGGGCATCCGGATTGGCAAGGAGGAAGTAAAATTAACTCTATTTGCAGATGACATGATCTTATGCACAGAAAACCCTAAGGAATCCTCCAGAAAACTACTGAAACTAATAGAAGAGTTTGGCAGAGTCTCAGGTTATAAGATAAACATACAAAAATCACTTGGATTCCTCTACATCAACAAAAAGAACATCGAAGAGGAAATAACCAAATCAATACCATTCACAGTAGCCCCCAAGAAGATAAAATACTTAGGAATAAATCTTACCAAGAATGTAAAAGACCTATACAAAGAAAACTACAAAGCTCCACTACAAGAAATGAATGAGGACATACTTACGTGGAAAAACATACCTTGCTCATGGATAGGAAGACTTAACATAGTAAAAATGTCTATTCTACCAAAAGCCATCAATACATACAGTGCACTTCCGATCCAAATTCCAATGTCATTTTTTAAGGTGATAGAGAAACAAATCACCAACTTCATATGGAAGGGAAAGAAGCCTCGGATAAGCAAAGCATTACTGAAAAAGAAGAAGAAAGTGGGAGGCCTCACTCTACCTGATTTCAGAACCTATTATACAGCCACAGTAGTCAAAACAGCCTGGTATTGGTACAACAACAGGCACATAGACCTGTGGAACAGAATTGAGAACCCAGATATAAATCCATCCACGTATGAGCAGCTGATATTTGACAAAGGCCCAGTGTCAGTTAATTGGGGAAAAGATAGTCTTTTAAACAAATGGTGCCGGCATAACTGGATATCCATTTGCAAAAAAAATGAAACAGGACCAATACCTCACACCAAACACAAAAACTAACTCCAAGTGGATCAAAGACCTAAACATAAAGACTAAAATGATAAAGATCACGGAAGAAAAAATAGGGACAACCTTAGGAGCCCTAATACAAGGCATAAACAGAATACAAAACATTACCAAAAATGACAAAGAGAAACTAGATAACTGGGACCTCCTAAAAATCAAACACCTATGCTCATCTAAAGACTTCACCAAAAGAGTAAAAAGACCACATACAGACTGGGAAACAATTTTCAGCTATGACATCTCCGACCAGCACCTGATCTCTAAAATCTATATCATTCTGTCAAAACTCTACCACAAAAAGACAAACAACCCAATCAAGAAGTGGGCAAAGGATATGAACACACGCTTCACTAAAGAAGATATTCAGGCAGCTAACAGATGCATGAGAAAATGTTCTTGATCATTAGCCATTAGAGAAATGCAAATTAAAACCACGATGAGATTCCATCTCACTCCAACAAGGCTGGCATTAATCCAAAAACACAAAATAATAAATGTTGGAGAGGCTGCGGAGAGATTGGAACTCTTATACACTGCTGGTGGGAATGTAAAATGGTACAACCACTTTGGAAATCTATCTGGCGATATCTTAAACAGTTAGAAATAGAACTACCATACAACCCAGAAATCCCACTCCTCGGAATATACCCTAGAGAAACAGGAGCCTTCACACAAACAGATATATGCACACCCATGTTTATTGCAGCTCTGTTTACAATAGCAAAAAGCTGGAAGCAACCAAGATGTCCATCAACGGATGAATGGGTAAATAAATTGTGGTATATTCACACAATGGAATACTACGCATCGATAAAGAACAGTGACGAATCTGTGACACATTTCATAACATGGAGGAACCTGGAAGGCATTATGCTGAGGGAAATCAGTCAGAGGCAAAAGGACAAATATTGTATAAGACCACTATTATAAGATCTTGAGAAATAGTATAAACTGAGAAGAACACATACTTTTGTGGTTACGAGGGGGGGAGGGAGGGAGAGGGTTTTTTACTGATTAATTAGTAGATAAGAACTGCTTTAGGTGAAGGGAAGGACAACACTCAATACATGGAAGGTCAGCTCAATCGGACTGGACCAAAAGCAAAGAAGTTTCCGGGATAAAATGAGTGCTTCAAAGGTCAGTGGAGCAAGGGCGGGGGTTTGGGAACCATGGTTTAAGGGGACTTCTAAGTCAATTGGCAAAATAATTCTATTATGAAAACATTCTGCATCCCACTTTGAAATGTGGCATCTGGGGTCTTAAATGCTAACAAGCGGCCATCTAAGATGCATCAATTGGTCTCAACCCACCTGGAGCAAAGGAGAACGAAGAACACCAAGGTCACACGACAACTAAGAGCCCAAGAGACAGAAAGGGCCACATGAACCAGAGACCTACATCATCCTGAGACCAGAAGAACTAGTTGGTGCCCGGCCACAATCGATGACTGCCCTGACAGGGAGCACAACAGAGAACTCCTGAGGGAGCAGGAGATCAGTGGGATACAGACCCCAAATTCTCATAAAAAGACCATACTTAATGGTCTGACTGAGACTAGAGGAATCCCGGCAGTCATGGTCCCCAAACCTTCTGTTGGCACAGGACAGGAACCATCCCCGAAGACAACTCATCAGACATGAAAGGGACTGGACAGTGGGTAGGAGAGAGATGCTGATGAAGAGTGAGCTAATTATATCAGGTGGACACTTAAGACTGTGTTGGCATCTCCTGTCTGGAGGGGGGATGGGAGGATAGAGAGAGTTGGAAGCTGGCAAAATTGTCACGAAAGGAGAGACTGGAAGGGCTGACTCATTGGGGGGAGAGCAAGTGGGAGTACGGAGTAAGATGTATATAAACTTATATGTGACAGACTGACTTGATTTGTAAACGTTCACTTGAAGCTCAATAAAAGTTAATTTAAAAAAAAAAAAAACTCTAAACGGCCACTTTTTTTTGAAACCTGTCTGCCAGCATCAGATACTTAAGATCACAGAATAGCAGGAAGGGCTGGGCTCCTCTCACCAACATTTAGGCCCCTAGGGAAAGATTGAGTGCCCCATTTGATAATGCACAGGAAGAGAACACTAAACTAGTCCCAAGCGAACCCAATTCCTTTCTCCACTGGCGTCAAAGAAGCTCTATACTTGATGGTGTAGGGGAGATGATTGAAGTGGGACATGTGGCTATACTATAAGCAAAGTTTATCTCATTGTTTATATTTAAATAAAACTTTCTCTAACCAGTGATCCCATTTCCTTGTTGAAACTACAACACAAATATTTTAGGATTTCTTGCTAGTCCTTCTCTCTTGGCAGAAATGAGTTTTTTGCTTTTTTTAATAGTATTTTATTGTGTTTTCGGTGGAGGTTTACACAGTAGTTTAAGTTCCCACTCAACAATTTCTACACAGATTGTTCAGTGACATTGGTTACATTCTTCATGATGTGTGAACATTCTCAATACTTCCATTCTGGTCATTCTGTTTCCATTAATCTAGTTTCTCTGTTCCTTTACATTCTGATCTTTGTTTAAAAGTCATTGTTGACTGTTTGGTCTCATATAGATGATTTTTTTAAAGGAGCACAGTACTCACAGGTAATATTCTTTATCTTGTGAGCCATCTGTTATTTGGTGACCTCAGGGGCTAGTTTCAGTTCAAGGTTTAAAAGAATGTCTCAGAGCAATAATCTTGGGGAGTCCTGCAGTCTCAACCAGGCCAGTAATTTTTTTTTTTTAGGAATTGAGGTTCTGTTCCACATTTTTCTCTTATTCTGTCAGGGACCATCTATTGTGGCCCTGATCAGACTGGTCAGTAGTGGTAGCTGGATACCATCTAGTTCTTCTGGTATCAGGCTAAATGAGGCCATGGTTTGTGTAGAATATTAGTCCTGTAGACTAGTTTCTTCTTTGAGCCTTTGGTTTCCTTCTTTTTTGCTCCAGATGAGTAGAGGCCAATAGTTGTACCTTAGATGGTCACTCACAAGGTTTTATGACTCCAGACACTGCTCACCAAACTAAGATGTAGAACATAAACTTTATGAACTATATTATGCCAATTGACTGAGATGTCCCATGAGACTGTTGTTCTAATATCAGAATGGAGCTCCTGAAGAAAATAATTTGGATATATTCAGGTCAAAAGTAACCTCATCTTTGGCTTTGTATGGGAGATCCAAGGCGAAATGTTTGGTTTGTTCCTTTTGAAATAATCAGACAACTCACTGAGTTTTCCAGTGAAGACTTAAGCACCAAAGGCCCATCTAACCATCTCTTGCCTGGACTACAGAATCTTCCTAAATGCCCTGAGGTACCAGTATTTCAGGAGGTAGTTATGTTGCCTCTCCATTTTCATTTTTCTCTCCATATTTCTGCCCTCATGCCCTATAATGGTCAATCTTAAGCACACACACAGACACATATGCATGAACTCAAGTATACATGTACGCATGCACACACGCACACTCGTGCACCTGCCACGATCTACAGGGTCTCCCAGCATCTCCATGTGACTATCCCCCAAGTCCCTCACAGGCTCTCAAAGTTCTGGCAAGCCACTTTTCACTACAAATTCCAGTTTCTCTGGGCTTTCAGACATCCTGTACATGTAATGATACACTGTTACTGCAATAACGATAATAATTTATACATACAGTAGCCTTTTATCCCTGAGTACTCTCACAATGATGTGCTTCAGAGAACACAGAACAAAGCACCTCATCTTTCCCTCCAGTGGCCCTGCCCTGGCCTGGAAGACATCACAGATCTCTCATACTTCATGACAACACCTCATAACCATTCCAGGCAGGAAGTAAGGAAATCTGTCCAGTCAAAACTGCAGAAAGGAATTAGGTAATATAACACATTTTCTTTTTCTTCTCCAGGAACTCAGGAATGTGCTGATTCTCAGAATGACCTAGCCCCACAGTCCCCCTCAGTTGCTACTTTTAGCCTGGGGATTACATACTTCCTGGAGCAGTAGATTTACTTCTTAACGTCCTTTTTTTCATCCAGTACTGTATTTATTTAGAGCATAAGATAAAAATATCTATATAGCCAGACTATCAGCCCCTCACATGAAGAATGTGACTGTTCTATATTTGTTTGTCTGTCATGCAAAGATATCCCTAAGAGATGTACACTTCCTCCATAAAAAAGCAGCACCTTCGGTAGCCCAAAAATTAAACAAAAGAAAGAGGAGGAGAAGAAGGAAGAGAAGGAGGGAGAGGGAAAGGAGGAGGAAAGGAATAAAAATCAACAGCAGTGGCCAGTTTTCTCAAGAAATGGCACCATGGAGCAGGAAAAGCCCAGGCTGCAGACAGATCTGGTTTCAAATCCTTGCCTTTACATAGGTTATTGTGAGGATTAAACAGTAATTCCACAGGGTTTGCCACAGAGTGGCACCTCTATTCCTGTAAATTCTGAAAACTGAGAGGCTTTGTGCTAATCTTGGAGAAGCTACTACATGGTAGGCACTTTACATTCATTGTCTCTTTTAGATGATTTAAACCTGCTATTGAATTTTAGGATACTGTGTTTAATTACCTATTCATTCACTTCCGCCACAACTATTGGCTGTGTGCTATTCAGTGTCAGATACTACGATAGGCACCAGTGATCCCCTAGTTAGATAAAACACCCTGCTCCAAGGAGCCTCAGGCTAGCAAGGAATTGGGCAAACAAGCATTTCTCATGGTGCCCTAATGGGTGTAAAGTAGGGAGTGCTGCGGACACCTTAGTTGTTGTTAGCTGCCATCCAGCCAGCCCCAGCTCATGGGGACCCCATGCACAACACAATGGAATGAAATGCTACTTGGTCCTGTGTCATCCCCATGATGAGCTACAGATTAGAACATTGTAATCCCCACATCAAAGGTGAAAATTCTACCACTGAACCACCAAATGCCCTTGGGCACATATACAGGGGATACTTAACCCAGTCTTGGGCATTTGGGAGGAGGAAGGTGTAACTTCTTTGACTTAAATCTGGACCCAAATAGTTTTTTTTTTTCATGTTCCGGTTTTTGATTATAAAAAACAAGAAACCTGAAAAAGCACAGTAGTGGTTCAGATTTTAGCTAAGAAATGGCTTGAGGAGAAAATAATCCAGTGACCACTCCCAAAAACCAATCCATCTTCCCAAAATAAGCTGTTTGATGAACTTCCAAGAAGCTCTAAATAGGTTCAATTCCTAATTAAACCCAACCATATTCACCTATGAAAGTCATTAACTTAGGGTGGGTCAGCTAGGAGACATTCACCTTTTAAGACAAGGGTAAACACCTATGTGATAGGTGCGCTTGTACAGCCCCAGAGGTAATTATGGTTGCCCCACGCCCTTCCCTACCAGATGCAGCTGCTCCTGCCCTGTCCTTTTTTCTGAACCATGTGCTCTCTCTCTCTCTTTATTTTTTCTCTTTACTTTTCCCTTTTTTCTTCTTTTCCCCTCCTCCCAGTCTAAGTGTAGAGGCACCAACCATGCTGTTGACATGCAGGGCTAAAAAGGTTGTTAACTTCTGTCCTAAAATATCATCACAGCCTTCCTCAGTAAAGATGAGACCAAGAAAATGTTAGTGGGATACCAAGGAATAAAACAATGATGGCAGTGTAAATTTGGAGGTGTTCCTTTAGTGAATAGAAAATGCAGATTGTCTAAGATCTGGTCCCACTAGCCTTAAGAGCCTTAACATTCAACAAACATTTCATTGAACATTTGTGCACTAAGTCTTTTCTGGTTCCTTGGATAAATTTAACATAGCCTATAATCTGGTGGGATAGACAGACATAAAAATAATTAAAATACAATGTGTCAGTAACTCAGTGATTGGTGGCTCAGTGATTAAGAGGTACGTCTGCTCACCAAAAGGTCAGCAGTTCAAATACACCAGGCACTTTTCGGAAGCTCTGTGGGGCAGTTCTACTCTGTCCTAGAGGGTCACTATGAGTCGGAATTGACTCGACGGCAACAGGTTTGGTTTCTTTGGGTTTTGGTACTGGTAACTAACTACAATCTAGTTAAGTCTCTGTGGGAATAAGGGGAGTGGGTAGGGTGGTGATCTGGAATTTTTTTTTCAAAGCCACTCCCCTGATTTTTTGTGTGGCCATGGATAAGTCACTTAAAGTCGTGTTCCTGTCAAATGTGGGTAATTATACGTAATCATAGCTGGGTTATGAAAATTACCATGGTAATGAACATGAAAATAATTTGAAATGTGAGAAAAATGCTATCTAAAGCCAAGGTATTATTATTGGTGGAGCCCTGATGGTATAGTGGTTAAGAGCTTAGCTGCTAACCAAAAGGTCGGCAGTTTAAATCCACCACTTGCTCCTTGGAAACTCTGTGGGGCAGTTCTCTGTCCTACGGGGTCACTATGAATTGGAATCGACTCCACGGCAACAGCTTTGGGTTTTTTTTTTATTATTTCTGCTATGCTTTCAATTTGCAAAAACCAATTATCCATAAAATTCTAGTATATACACCAACTACCATCAGCAGACAGCTTCTCTCCTCCTTTTATGCCTACCAACATCTACTGCTCTTCTCTCCACTAAGAGCCCATCGGCACATGCTCATTGAGGGCCTCAGGTGTGCCCAGCGCTTTGCCAGACCCTGGGAATAGAGTGTTGTATGAGATAGAAGTGGTGGTGTACAAATGTCTCATTCCCAACTATGAACATTGACTGCCCTGTTTCTGTATGTTGTGTTTTTCTTTGAAAACTTATTTTGGGGCTGAAGAGCTGAGGAGAGGAGATCAGGAAGGACCTGCAGGTCTGGGATTCACCTTTCTCAGGATAAGAACTGAGGGGGATTGGGCTGATCTGAGGGTTTGGGAAATGTATTCATGATTGCAGGTGATGTCTTATCTTTGGGGGCAGGGAACAGAGCCATTCTCACCCTGTAGGTGGAGATAAAATTTCCCCCCAAAGAAATGGACATGCCAACTGGGACTCATTCTGGGAAGAGATGCATCTTGGGACAGGAAATGAAGACTCAGGAGATAGGGCTCAGACTGGGATGAGGAGAAAAATATCCTCCTTGTTCTTTAGACTGCAGGTCAGTTTTGGGCAGGCAGGGCAAGAAATGCAAAGTGAGCTCCTGAAGGAGCATGGGCCTGTGGGCTACAATGCAGAGAGGTCTGTTCATGGACCTGGAAAATAGGCCAGGCCTGTGCAATTGTTCTATGTCACTCTCTGCATAGGCTCCTGGCTCCCAAGTCCATGGTAACATCTCATTATTATTTATAGCCTGTTGGGAATTATGGGAAAGGGTTGTTATGGGAAATTAAGGGAAGGGCGTGTCCCACATTTGTGATAAATTGGCCATGAGGAGACAGCAATGGTCACCTGTGGAGGATGACTGTGTTCCCCTAAGTGGCAATTCCAGGAGATCTGTTGTTAACAGGCCTAAGAAGGGGGGAACCCTCTAGACAGAAACATGAGGAAGCCATTCAGTGCACACCTGAGCCTTCATCAGAATTAGATGGGGGCACTTTGATGGGGGGAAATCACACAGAAGCTCATGCCATCATAATCTAACTTACACAAATTAATAATATATATCTAACAGGTTTGGGGAGCCCTGGTTGCACAGTGGTTAAGAGCTGTGACTGCTGCTTAAAAGGTCTACAGTTCAAATCCACCACCCGCTCTTTGGAAGCCTTATGGGACAGTTCTACTCTGTCCCATATGGTTACTCCGAGTTGGAATCGACTCGGTGGCAACGGGCTAAAAATTCTGATAAAAATTGTCAGTAAACTAAGCCAATGTATCTATTTTTCTGCCTGCCCGCCTGCCCTCCTGCCCACCTATCCGCCTATCCATCTATCTGTCTATAAAGAATGGCTTCCTTTTGCCCCTCATCAAAGGAAGTTTCAAGGAGGAACTGGACCTAAATATAGGCTTTGAGGAAATAGAAGGATGGACAGGTATGAAGGCGGAGCAGGAAGGATTAAGGTGAGGGAAGTGGCAGGGGTAAGGGCAGAGCCCTGGGTGATGCTGTGCCGTGATCTGAGGGAATGGGGAGGTGTCCAGAGACTCAAGTAACTGAACTGGGGAGAGATGGGGTTGAATATGCAACGCGGGGGTCAGCCTTTTCAAATGAGGTGACTGATCGTGCGCCCAGCTACCTAGGGACAGCGAAGGGTAAGGATGACTCCGTGTCCAGGGAATTTGATCTGCATAGAAAGCCTATCAGGAAAACTCAATCTCTTCAGAAACTCTACTTATTCCTCATTAACAGGGGTTTGGGTTTGAATTATGTAGATAATTGCCTCAACTCTCCACTTCATTTTGCCTGTAGATACTTACCCTCAGAGGGGTGTTTTGAGGATAAATGAGATACAGGCAAAGTGCTTTGAACTCCTTAGATGAAAAGTAGCATATCAATACAGGCCTTATATAATTAAGATGCTTCAAATTGCCAATACATGTATATTTATAGCACCCATTATAAGCACTGGATAGCTTTTCTTTCCTTTTTTTATTTTTTATAAGAAGAAGGCAGGAAAATCTAAATTTTTTTTAACCACGCTGCTTTTGTGCGCTTAACATTAACCTTTCCTTCCAAATGTCATTAGCTGCTAATTAAGATGTTGATTTGCAGATTGTATATCTTGCAATAGAAGTGATTTGTGAATGCTTACTAGATGTTTATCAACCTACACCACTCATATTGGTTTAGCAAGAGCCTGGTGCATTTTAATTGACTGAGAAGTTTCCCAATTCTCCACTTATTTCTGCATGTGCATAATGAGGAAAAAAAAAAAAAAGGTAAGAGAAGGAAAATGTGAAATACTATAAATAGTTTCTAAAGAAAAATGCCCTAGGAAAGAGTTATGGCTCGAAGTAGGTACTAAAAGAGTGAACAGGTTGAATTTATTTTCTCTTCTTAACGGGGTATTTTAAGAAGTAAACTTTGCACGTGGGCTGTGTGAGCAGATGTCTACGTGTACCTGTACGGCTGTGTACACATGCCAGCTGGTTATAGAAAGCCAGCAAAATGAAAACCATGAGTTGACTTCTTAATTTTCTGGAATGCACTAGCTTTTGTATTCCAAGGTTGGCTGGCTCCTTTGCCATGCTCACGCCTTTAAGGTCTCACAAAGAGCCTCCAAGCTTCTAAAATGGCCCTTAAATCAAAGAAATAAAAGGGCTATTCAGCTACTGTGAAGGATTCTGCAACATTGGGGATATTTCCACAAGACTTTTTAATATAATTTATGAATATTTGCTAGCAACATAATTGTCTTTTCTGCTGACTTTTTCAAAGCAATACTGTGATTTGTTGGGTCTCTAGAGAGTCCAACTACAAAACTGATAATTATATTAAATATACATAGACAATAAAGAGTGTGTTTACATAACTATGCCCATAAATATCTGATTGAACAGTCATTGTTCTCAAACCCCTTTTAAGCAGCTCTCTAAGGATTCCAGTTCTAATGACATGATGGTTTAAAAGATGTTGCTCAGTCTTGTTCCATATTTAATTAACTTTCCTTTTTTAAACTTGTGATGGCAGAGACAATAACAAATAGCTATGAAAAGAGGGAGTGCTTTCAAACATGAGTGAGACCTTGTCAGGCTTTGTGCTGCACAGACAGGAGAGGGTCGGCCTGTGAGCGTAGCTGGCCTGGGACCTTGGCCCTCCTCTGGGACTCTATTGTGAGGCCATTCAGAGCACTCTAATCCCACACACCGCCCTCACACAGTCACCTCTGGGCGTCCACGCTCTGTGCACATGAACTTGCATGTAAGCAGCTGCATCTCTAACGATTTCTTCCTCTGGAAAAAAAAGATGAAAGCAAATCGGAAAACCAACAATACTTGAGAGGCAGAGGCAGAGCTGTGTAGTGGGAAGAACAGGGGCTTGTGAGGTCTAGACTCTTACATTCTAGCCTTGGCTTTGCTGTTGCTATTTCACGTTGGGTAGGTGTATATCAGTTTCCTATTGCTGCTGTGACAAATGACCACAAGCTTGGTAGCTTAAAACAACAGAAGCTTATTATCTTACAGTTCAAGAGGTCAGAAGTCTGAAATGGGTTTCACGGGTTTAAGATCAAGTATTGGCAGGGGTGGTTCCTTCTGGAGACTCTAGGGAAGAACCAGTTTCCTTGCCTTTTTCAACTTCTAGAGGTTACTCATATTCCTTGACTCTTGCTCCCTTTCTCCATCTTTAAAGTCAGCAATAGCCGGTTGAGCCTTTCTCAGAATGTATCACTCTGTGACTCTCCTGCTGCCATCTTATAAGGATGTTTGTTTTTGGAGTCTCTAGGTGGCGCAGGTAATGTGCTCAGCTGCTAACTGGAAGGTTGGAGGATTGAGTCCACCCAGAGGCTCCAGGAAGAAAGCCCTAGTAGTCTACTTCTGAAAAATCAACCGTTATCAAAAACCCTATGAGCACAGTTCTACTCTGATACACGTGTGTTTGCCATGAGTTGGATTGACTTGACAACAACTGGTACTGGTGATTATATTGGGTTTACCCTTCAGGATCCTTAACGTAATCACATCTGCAAAGTCCGTTTTGCCATGTGAGATAACTTATTCACAGGTTTGGGTGATTAGGATATGGACATTTGGGGAGGAGAAAGCATTATTCTGTCTACTACAGCAAGTAAACTAACATTGTCTGTTAATGAGGGAGGTGATAGGAACTAGATTCATTCATCCAACAAATTAAGGTTCAGACTGCACAATCATAAACAAGATAGACTTAATCCTCATCCTCAGCAGAGCTTTCAGTATTGAGGGAAAGACAAGCATTAATGAGAAAAAATAAACACATGATGTTTTAAGAGCTAGGAATACCATTAGAGAGTATAGAGAAAGTGTTTTACAAAGTGATCTGGCCCAGCTATGGACAAAGGGGGCAGTAGTAGTCAAGGAAGACTTCCCTGAGGAGGTGGTGTGGAAACAGACACATATAAATGATTAGGAGTCATCCAAAAAAAGTGTGTGGGAGGGTGGGACTGGTGGAGGGGACTAGTGAGGACTTCCCAGTCAGAGGGAAGAGTCAATGTCCATACAAAGGTCCTGTGGCTCCAGGTGGAGGAACTTGGCATATTGGAAGAAATAAGGAGCTGGCAAGTACAAGTGAGAGTGGTTTGTGGTGTGCTGAGAAGAGACATTAGCATTTAGCAAGTGTTTACCACATGTCAGATGCTGTTCCAAGAAGTTTTTATGCAGCTAAATCTAATAAGATAAAAATAATAATAATAATAAGATAGGTACTATCAATATCTTCATTTTGTAGGTGCAGAAACCGAGGGTCAGAGAAGCTAATGGGCCTTCCCAAGGTCACCCTTGTGGTAGAATCAGGATTTGAACCCAGGCAATTCAGATGTGCTCTCCATCAGCAGGCAATGCTTCACCTCGGTCAGGCGTGTAGTCATGCAGGTGTGTAGGACGTAGACATTTGACCCATATTCTCAGAGCAATTGGGAGGCACAGAGGAACTGTAAGCATTTTAGAAAGATTACTCTGGGTAATTGATTGGTGGCATCAGCCAGGAAGGAAGAAACAGCTCCCAGGCGGCTTGGTCTGTAATGGGAATAGTATGGATGAAGAGAAACAGAGATTCTGTAAATACTGAGAGGGGAAAATTACAAAGTCTTGCTGATCGATATGGGGTGAAAGGAAGACAGGGATGTCAAAAATGATGTACCTGTTTTTGACCAGATGATCTAGAAGGACTCATTTGGTCTTTCCTTCTAAAATAAGGGACTCACATGAAGCTGTGGACCAGAAATATACGTGCTAAAATCCTAAAACCATGAAAGTCCTTCACACATTAATAAGGAAATAAAATATAAACTAAGAGATTTGAATGGATTTCAACTTCTCAATAAAGCTCAGCAGAAATTTCTCCATCTCGGAGCAAAAGATGAATTCTGCTTACCATCCCTGATGTGACTCTGTGTTTGTGGTGAACTCTTTCTAATTGTCATCAGTTATGATTCATTTACTTTTAGGTCTCTTGCTTGTCATAATATTATCATTTGTAAGTCTTTCCCTTTGCAGGCTGTGAGAATCTGTTGTGACATCTCAATAAAGCCGGATTCAATCAAGGTGTGAATGAATTGTTAATCTTGTCATAAATAGAAGGTACCATATGTCAGTATGTAAGGGATGTTTCCCTCTTTATTGAAAACAATGTTAGTGAAACAAAACAAAAGAATTTCATGAATAGCTGGTTCAGCTCACCAAGCTTCCAATTATATTATAGCCAGCAATTTCTCCGCAGCTAACTCAGATTCCTGGGACTAGTAGTCACACATATTTATTTAGACTTATCATTTGAAAGAGAAGATGAGTGTCAAGTTTGGATATTAGGACCCCAGGATAGCCATTCCTCTTGGTTTTTACCATGGAGGTAGTCTTACCGTTCCAGGCATGTCTTCAAGAGGCACATCCTAGGGGACATTTGATCAAAACATCTTTTTCCTTCTTTTTTGCAGTTTCTACATGCTATGCAGATTTTCAAACTATGGATAAGTTGGCTAAGTTCCAGCCCAAGCCAGTTCATGGAAAATATACCTGAACCTTTCTCTCCACGTACATTCAGCAGTAAAGGCTTCAGCCCATTCTATCCTGATTACGCATCCTAAATGTGATACTAAGACTCTGGGGGCAGTGTGGTTTCTGAGGAGAGTAGCCTGCCTTGTGCTCAGAGGTTCAGAAAACACCAGAACCAATAAAGTTTAAATTAGCATCCCATAATCTATAGCTGTCTCCCCTCTGCTCTTCCGGAGCTCTCCCGAACATCTCTCCCTTCCCCAACTTCTAACCCAATCAAAATGCGCTTCTACCTTGTTCCATTTCTTCAGGGCCTCACTAAGTGACTAGCTTGTTAGTTCAAAACAGAGCTAATGTCTAATAATACTTCTTCCCCAACGCCAAGGACATTTCCACTGAGAATCAGTGCAGACTCATTGAAACAGGTTGGATTTTGGAATCTGTCACATTTGGGTTCAAATCCTGGCTTTTTTATTTTCTGAGTGCCCTGAGCAAGTTTAACTTTTGCAAGATTATATCCTCACCTCTAAAATAGGGGTTGATACGTCCTGGGGCTTCTATGAGGATTGAAGAAAACAATGTGTATTAAGCAGCGAGGACGGAAACTGTCCTATTCATTGATGGTTGAGTAGAAACCAGATGCAGCTCCCTGGACTCCCACCTCAGCCATCAGTCACTGGTGATGAGCTGGAGACCATGGTTCTCATTCCTTTCCTCTCTCCAGCTCTCCCTACTTCCCTTCCTTTCTTCTTTCCTTTTCTCCCCTCCTCCCCAATGATTCATGGAACGCCTGCTGGTTTCAAAACACTCTGTTCCCTGATTTTCTTAACCACCAACATGAGGCGCTCAGTGCATTGGTGGCACATAATATGAGGAAAAGCACCATGGGAAGCACCATGCCTGGTAGAGAGCCATCGAAAACAATGACCTTCCTGCCCTGCCCCTCCAAAATTCGTTGTAAACTTGTTTCACAATAGTCATTAGAGACACAGAGGAAGTGTTGATAAGCTCTATGATTCATTCAAGAACCAAGGTTAATTTTTATTTATTCCCAGGTCATCACAAACAGGCAGATGGCGGTGGCATTTCCTTCTTGCCGGGAGCTCAGATATTATCTGGATAGATTTCAGCAGGCTTTGTATCCATTCGCTTTCAGTGTGGGCAGCGTTCCTGGACAGAGCCCCAGCCACCAACACTGCAGGCTGATTTTACTAAGCTACGATGACTTGTGGCAAGTAATCGAGGTCACTTGGCCCTGATTGGAGGAAAGTCAGCATCGCCAGGGAGAAAGTGTCTTTTCCTTCAGAGAATTTATTTTGTGTGACCCATTTAGGAGGTAGCTTACTTTGCTGCAGTTATCAATTTATTGAGAAGTCACTTTCAATATTTTACTAGTATCCAGTGACTTTGGGGTGGTTTGAAACAGTGGACTTGTGGAGCCTACTTACACAGCTTTATGGGAATGATCGTAAAGGTTCATACCCATGGTTAATCCAGTTGGCATTCTGCTATAGGCATTAGTAGAATTCATAGTCCCTACTTTCAGAGCTTGAATTCTAGGTGAAGAGCACAGTCATATATTCACGAAACAAACTGAAACTGTCAGACAGGGTATTATTAGTGCATTTGTGGCCTGTTAGTGAATGGCAACCAAGAGCCTATCCTGCACCTTTAGATCCTTAGCAAACAGAGCAGCACAAGGAGGTAGATGAGGAACAAAATAGTGTCAACTTTCTTTCCTATCATCTTTATTTCTGGCTGGGTGGCACCCAATAACCTCTTAAAGCAAAGTCTTGGTTGTCCTGAAATCAAAGCACAGCTTCCACCTTGCATCCCCAAGTATAGACCTTGGGCGTTCCTGTAGGAAGCTGGGTCTGCACATGAGACGCATAACTAGCATGCTGCAGGGAGCAGGGAGCCTTCTTCAGGCTCAGGAACAGACAGACTAGAGAGTACTAAAGCCCCTGTGGCATTTTAATGCAGCAGCTCCCTCCATGGTTAACTTGGCTCAACGGTTGTCAGCTTCTCCCCATCTCAAGGACAACAAAAAAATGTCACTGCTTTTCTACAGAGAGGAATAAGTAATAAGGGGAAGAGAAGGGTCAAAGGTTATCATGCCAAAATTGCTCACACCTGGGGTTGGAGCTGAAGGCACCATGCTATAAGAATGGGAAGCTAGGGAATAAGTATTTCACCCCTACTTGTAATTTCAGAACACAAAGACAGAGATCAGAAGGCAGCAAGAAGGACCAGTCTTGCTGATAATAAAGCAAGGAAAAAACAAAGCAAGAAATGAGAAGAAGTGGTGCTTTTAAATAGGATAATAAGAAAAAGCCTCACTGAAAAGGTAATGATTAAATAAATTAAGCAATTAATTAAATGAATTACATTAGTTAATTTATTTAAAGAAAATGAGGGAGTAAGCCAATAAGCCTACAATTGTGGGGGAGAAAACAGGGTCAAGACAGAGTTGGGTTTTTGTTTGCTTGACTTTTGAAATAGAAGAAATAAGCACATGTTTAAATGATGGAAATGTTCCAGTAAAGAGAGAAAATTGATGAGGCCCTTGAGCAATGTCCTCAAGAAGAGCCTCAACCTGGTGCATAGTGGAGGGTAGGCCTTTGCTAGGAGCGTGGGCAATTCATCCTCCACTTGAAGAGATGCTGAAGTCAAGTCAAGATGCTGAAAGACAGATGTGGAGCTGGTCACCTATGGATTACTTCTAATTCCTTGAGTTGTCCTTGGAGACAGGGGATGGGGGAGAAGTGCTGCAGGCTCCGAGGAAGAGAAGGAAATAGAAAATGGTTTTCCCAGAAAGCAGGTGAGTTAAGTTACTTCCCTCTTTCAGTCTCAGTTTTCTCATTTGTAAGATGGGGATAATAGCAGACCCTGTCCCACAGTGTCATAGGGATAATTATATCATATAACGTGTTTATCACATTTCCTGACACCCTTCGACAGCTCAATAGATGTCAGCTTTTATTATTATATGATTAAAAAGATTAAATTGGCTCAAGTGCCAAGTTAAGGCTTTCTATTCAAAACCCATTCTGGCTCATAGACTCTTTACCCTTGTCAATCCCAAAGGGGTGACCACATCTGGGTGAACCCAGAGGATAGTTTATCCTCCCACAAAAAGGGCAATTCTTCATTCCTACTGTCCAAATTACAACCTCAAGAGCTTTGGATATTCCATTTAACCTGTATCAATTTCTTCTTTAACAAGGCAAATTTTGGCCACTCATATTCTGTATCCTTATGAAATCCATCAAGAAATCTCTTTCTAGTTCTTATTGGCATCTCCTTGGCCATCATGTTCATGGGCAGGAACCAACTCTGGCTTAAGCTGGCCAAGACCCTCAATGAGATATATTGACACAGTGGCTGCAACAATAGGCTTCAGCATAACAACGATTGTTGAGGATGGCACAAGACTGGGCAGTGTTTCCTTCTGTTGTACATAGGGTTGCTATGAGTTGGAATGGATTCTATGGCACCTAACAAGTGTGTTTGAGTCCTTTAGAGACAGGAAAATAGGATTTTGAATACCCATATCCTGAGGTTGGGGATGAGGAAGAGGCTAGCCTTAAATGTTCCCAAAACAGTTGGTGATAGTTCCTATCAGGTGAGCACCACCAATCTATTTCCTGCCTCACAGGTAGGTTGTAAGGTTTAAATATGATCACATGCATAAAACACCTAGTGCAATGTTGGCACCCAGTGTATGTTAATAGTTGAGACAATTTATTACCAATCTAAAATTTCTAGGATACACCATATCACCTCCCTATCTCATTCCCAACACCACACAAAAAACCTGTTTGGTCACCAGACATCTAATGATTAGTTGACGTTAATGAGAATAATAATTGGAACCTATATATAACATAGATCTGTTATGAAGAGTAAATTATTTATATATGCAAAAGACTTAGAAAAAAGCCTGGCAAACAGTAATTACTATATATTAAGTGTTGTTGGATGCTATCAAGTTGATTCTGACTCACAGTACCCCATATGACAGACTAAAACTGTCCCATAGGGTTTTCTTGGCTATATTCTTCATGGGAACAGATGGCCAGGTTTTACTCCTCAGAGCCGCTGGTGGGTTTGAACTTCTGCCTTTCAGGTAGCAGCCAGGCATTTAACCATTGCACCACCAAGTGTTATATAAGTGTTAGGTTCTGTTAGTAGTCATCGTTGTCATCTTCTTTGTATTTTACATCTGATGCACCTCTCTCTTGCTCATCGCCCTGCAGAGAAGAGGGCTAGATTTCTGAAGATGGTTTGGGAAAGGAGAAGTTGTCTTGCATTGGAAGGGTTGGATCCTGGCATCCACAAGATAGGAGCCCATTTCTGTTTTTCCCATATCACTGTCACATCTAGTCTAAGACATCTTTCTGACAACATATCCCACCCACAGCCCTGTTGCATTAGGTCTATATTCACATCCAGGGGTGGATTAACCAGTAAGCAAGGTTTGCACAGGCTTACAGAAAGCAAGGTACAGACTGGCTTAATTTACTAATCCGTAGTGCACATTTTTGATGTGGTGAAAAACAGGTGAAATTGTGCACAACAGCTTAGTAAGTAAGCACATGTAAACACATGCATGCCTTGCTTATCGGGTAATCTGTCTCTGTTCACATCCGTATCTTTTCCTACAACCATTTACCATTTCAGCCTTCTGATGCCATCTTTTTTGAGAAGGGAGATGAAGAAGCAATCTGAGAGACAGAGAATTTTAGCTTGAGATATTGAGTATTTACCTTAAGGGACCCTTTAAATGATTGCATTGGGTTTACTTTGCTAGACTGGACTATATCTAATCGTTGTTGTTTATTTCCCTCTCTACTCAGAGGATGGGTGCTCACAAAGATCATCAAATCAAATAATAGGAAAATGATGAGGCTCCATATTCCCTGCACACCAAAGTGTCAGTGAGTGACTTCGTGGCCTGGCTACACACTGTGTAAGTACGCAGGCTTTAGCATTTAACATCCATGTATCTGAATTTGGCTCATGCCCCCCCTCCCCCCCGCCCCAGTAATGACATTTTACTAGCTCCATGAATTAGCCTTATATTTTGGTAATGCCTCAGGGTTTCCAAGAATGGAGTTTGTGCACAACAGAACAAAAAGTTAAATTAAGGTCCAGAGATTTGTGCGGCTAATCTGTAGCTATATAATCCAACATCAGTCAGTGACAATATTTTCAGCTATTGTCACCCTTTCAGAAAGAAGGAGTCCCTGCTTTACTTTCCCTGCCTCTGGGAAGTAACTTTTCCAGAACCTGATCAGACACAGTTGCAGGCAGATCAGCTTTAGCTTGGGTGGGGGTGGGTATTTATTCCCTTTTCCTGTGGTCTGGTGACCTGGGACAAGGGACCCCAGGTTTGCTCACTGAACGTATGAGTTTCCTTTGCTATAACCTGACTGCTCCCTCTTTCTTCCAGAATTCAGCCACCTGTACCCTATTATGCCCTGATTCTGATACCCAGTATGGTGTCTAGGACTCTGATTCTCAGAGTGTTTTTACTCAAAGAGGAGCTTCCCAAAGGTGCTGGCCTGTTGATCTCCTTGTGACGAGACTTTGTCCTCATATGAGGACCCCTGTGACCTCCCCAAGGACCAACATGCGTCCCTGGCCTGAACTGAGATATGGAATTGTCAGGTCCTTGGATGTGTCCACCTTGGATATGTGGATCCACCCTGCCCTGGGTTGGGTTGCACTGTCATTCATGAACAGAGTTTGCCCAGCACTTAGTAAGTATTAGGAACCATGCTGGGTGCTGGCAATACAACTTGGAATAAGACGGACACAAGCCCTGTTCTCCACGGGGCTTCTGGTCCAGCTCAGAGAGCAAGGGGCAGGTCATGAACCCCTCCTGCCTGACCCACACACTACCTTGATGGCTCTGAAAATAGGACATGAACAATGTTCTCCAAACAGAAAAGCTCTTTTGATAATTTCAACAAAATGAGAGGTTTATCTTTAAGAGAACCCAGGCAGTTTCTTCTGTCTGGGCTTGACACCTCAGCAAACTGCTCCTCAGTTTCCCACTCCCACCTCCCCTGAGAAGCCTTCTCTGAACTCATTTGTACCTATGGACACCTGGTGGCCAGGACTCCCACAGCACCTTTTCAATACCTTGAAGGAGCACTGTAACCGCACGTAGGGGTCTCTGTTTCTTGATCATTTGGTGAATTCATTGTGTGAAAGGTAATATCTTACACAGTTTTGCAATTCTAGTGTCTTGTGTGGCACCTGATAGAAAAAATCGATCTTAAATAAAATGAACGATTGTTCCCTAAATTCAGTTTCTCCTAGGCTGAAGGAACTTTCAGGAACATTCCGCTAATGAATAGAAACTAAAATTTATTGAGTACCACCTAGCAGCAGACGGCATGCTGAGTGTTTTATACACATGTTCAATTTAATCTTCATAACAGCCTTAAGCAAGAGGGTCCATTTTGACCATAGAAAAAGAAACTAAAGTCCAGAAACCTTGTTTTGTGTCCAAAATTCCACAGCCGGATTGGAACCCAAGACTGCCTGAGGGAGAAGTTTTTGTGCTGTTCCCACCCAACCACATTGCCTCCCAGAGGTTGTTACTTCGAGAGCTCATCCCCCTCTTAGCTTCCTTCAGGCTCACATGACCCTGGACCTTTCTCTCATATGAAAAGGGCCCCCAAGGATTTTCTACATTGGTTATACCCACAGGGGGAAATCCATTTAGGTATATTAGGGAAAGAATGATCAAATGAATTATAAAGTAGGGGACCATCGCATCTACACTCCTATGGATAACTAAAGCATATGGTTGCTTAAACTGAGGTATTCCCTTTGGCTTATTACACTCATTACTTCCTGTCAGTTAGAGTTCACCTGCTTCAATTTTGCTAGAATGTGTGAATTGCATATTTCATATACTACTTAGCAGGATCCTGCCCTGAGTCAATTTTTTTCACAGAATGACAGTTGTAGAGAAGTCAAGAGGTCTTATTTGAACTTATAAGTGATTATCTTTTTCAATGGAATGCCAAATAGGATGCTAATTAACAAATGTTTATAGTTATTTTCTATGTAGGAACATCTATTTCAGCACATAGTTGTAAGTTTGGTCTTTAGCTGGTGCGTAAATACATATCACATGAACATACATACATTTTCTCCTTCATCCCCCCCCCCTTTTTTTCCTCGTATAATTCTTGATTTTCAATCATGACTCCATTTAGCTATGAGACCTTGGGCCAGTTACCTTATCTTTCTGAGCCTTACTTTCCTCATTTGAAAGATAGAGATATCAAGTGAATTTATAGAGACACATATATAGTTTGCCCAAAAGTTTATTATTTTAACACCTAGCACCAGGATTTCTCATAGGGAAGGAACTTTGTATGAAAAACTTTATAAGCCATTAGGGTAAAGATGCTAGTACCCACTGGAAGCTGAGCTGCTACAATGTCAGCCCCTCCTCTGGTGCTCAATTCATGTTCTCAGTAAGCCTACTCTTCTCAGGAGTGCTTTTGCAGGAGTGCTGTTTGGTGTGGGGTCCAGATGTCAGCTGTTCTTATTCCCCGCTCCTGCCTGTGCTTCTTTATTTTCACTGTGTACTGGCTTGAGACAGTGCTCTGCATTTGTTCAAGTTCTCCATGAAGAATTCACTCATACAGAAGCATCAGTGAGAGAAGGAACTTAACTGAAGGGTTTGTGGAGAAGAGAGCAGAGAAGGTTTATTGCTCATTCCTCAACAACAACCAAACCAAAAAAAGCCACATAATAAAACTTGAAAATATACATTAGACACTCTGTTCTCCACAGCCCTTGCTTGGTGGACACACAACTGCGATTGTTTCCCACCTTGATTCTTTCTCCTCCAATGCAGTGCCCAGTCTTCCTGGCTCCTCCTAAGGAGAAATGCAAATTTCCTTTCCTTGACTTCTGTCCAAATATTTAATTATGATTTTTTATTATATGGAAGGACCCTTGGGCCCACACAGCCCAAGTAACTTATCAACATATTTCTTGCTTTAAAATGCAAGATTCTCTGTACATTAAAATTTTCCCACTGGGACAACTGGGTCTTCACATGCAAAGGAAGTTGGGCCCATACCTCCCATCATATGGGAAAATTTTCTCAAATAGTTCAATGACATAACTATAAAAATAAAAGCATAAAACTCTTAGAAGAAAATATAGAGGTAATGCTTTGGGACTTAGATTTTGACAATGGATTCCTAAATATGACACCAAAAGCAAAGCCACGAAACAAAACAATAGATAATTTAGGCTTCATCAAAATGAAAAATTTTTGTGCATCAAAGGAGTTATCAACAAAGCGAAGATACAATTTACAGAATGGTAGAAAATATTTGAGGACTACATATCTGATAAGGGCTTAATATTCAGAATATGTGAAGAACTCCTACAACTGAACAACAATAAAAAAAAATCCAATTAAAAAAATGGGCAAAGGATTTGAGTAGACAGTTCTCCAAAGAACATATACAAGTGGCCAATAAGCATATCAAAAGGTGCTCATCATCATTAATCATCAGGGAAATGAAAATCAAAACCACAATAAGATACCATCTCACACCCACTAGGATGGCTATTATCTGAAAAGCAAAAATAATAAGTGTTGGCAAAGGTGTGGAGAACTGGGAACCCTCTTCCATTGCCAGTGGGAGTGTAAAATTGTGCAGCTGATATGGAAAACAATTTGGCAATTCCTCAAAAAGTTAAACATATAATTACTATATGACCCCGAAATTCCACTCCTAGGCATATATCTGTAAAAATGGTGTGAGGGAGGTGTCTGACTTCCTCCAACCCCACAAAGGGGAAGGAAAACGAAGATCAACAGCGCAAGGCTGATTTCCACGAGGTGGAGGCCAGATAAACCTGCTCTCTCTGCCATCTTTACTAATTCTGGCACCAGCTGTTCCTCGTACAACACTTTCTACTTCTCTGCTGGGTTGGATAACTCATTGCAATGGCGACACATAGCTCACAGACCATACTCACGAGTATGGGGTTTATTAGGGAATTAACAGTTACAGTTCAAGCTCAGGAACACTCAGGATACAGTTCTTCCATCGGGACAGCCTCTTCCCAGACGTGCTCGCAGGCTGCCCCTCCTTGGCCCTAGTCCTCTCCCCAAAGACACTCAGCTTTCTCTCTCTGTGGGCTGGGAAGCCCACTGCACCATCTCTTGCTGCTGGGTCTCTCCAGCCACCGCTTCTCATGAACTTCAGGGTTACAGCTTGCTGTCTTTCAGTCTCCTGCCTCTAGGAGCTTCTCAGCACAAGGATCCCAGGCCCAAAGGACATGTTCTCTGCTCCTGGCTGTTCTCCCTTGATGGTGGTAGGATCCTCCTCTCTGCTCTGGAATTGGCTTCTTTTTAAGGCAAAACTGACCAATTTGCTTGGTGGGCCACAATTACCCAATCACACAGTCCCACTCAATCACCTGCGTTGGAATTACAAGACCAGGCCTAGAAAGGCCACACACAAAAGTAATTAATCACATCGCAGGCCACCCCTCTGGCTTTTCTAGCCATGGTTCTTTCATATGTGGAGGATAACTCCCCCCTCCCAATCATTTCAGCAGTCCAAAACAGTCATTAACAATTAGGGCTTCAATAGGGCCAAGAGTCCAAAGGGTGAGTTTACTCAGGTACCAGCCATTCAGGTCTGCTGCAGGTTTCCATCTAATCTGGTCAGGCTCTCCAAAAGTCATCTCATCTTCACCTTTCTGACCTCTGACAAAATCCAGCTGAGAGAAGATTATTCTCCTGCTCTGAACCTCACGAGGCATCAGCATAGTAAAACTTTTAAGGGACTTTAGGTTTGGCCACTGTACCTCAGTCCAGTAGTGCCTCTCCCTTAGTCCACTCTTTCATACTTACAGCCTCTACAATTACAGTTTTCACAATCACAGTTAACCCTGTTAACAATCAACACTCACAACTGAATCATATAATAGTATCGACATCTTCCCCATTCTCTCTTCCCCAGACCCATCAGGAAAAGAGGAATCTATTCAGTGGGGATCCTCCCTTGTCCCTTTATTTTGAGTGTAAGCACACCTATGAAAGAGTATAAGCCAGCCACTTCATGCCTCTATCTCCCCCCATTTTAGCCAATCCTTAAATTGCCCATTCCTATCAAACCAGTATACTAAGGAGACAAGCATGTTCCTTCATCTTGAAGAATCTTCTATTCTGGCTGGAACTTGAAGCATCTGCATCTATAAGCAAAGAACTACCATATGAGCCATCAGCTCCACTCATAGGTATATACCCAAAAGACTTGAATATAGGGGTTCAAACAGATGCCTGTACACCAGTATTCATTGCAGCATTATTCACAATAGCCAAAAAGTAGAAACAACTTAAGTGTCCATCAATAGATGACTGCATAAACAAAATGTGGTATATACATACAATGGACTATTAATCATAAAGGGAAATAAAGTTCTGATGCATACTACAACAAGAATGAACCTTGAAAACATTATGCTAGATGAAATGTCAGACATAAAAGGACAAATATTGCATAACCCAACCGGCATGAAATATCTAGAATAGGCAAATGCACAGAGACCAAAACCCATTAATGGTTACCAGGGGCTGGGGGGAAGGAGACAATGGGGAGTTCTTGCTTAAGGGGTACTGAGTTTCTGTTTGGGGTGATGAAAAACTTTTGGAAATGGCTAGTGGTGATGGTTGAACAACATGGTGAACATAATTATGTAATGTCATTGAATTGTTCACTTAAAAATGGTTAAAGTGACAAATTTTTTGTATTATACAATTTACCACACTAAAATTAATAAAAAAATAATGAAGAAAACTAAAGACACAGAGGAAAGATTAGTCCAAAGGACTAATGGACCACATTTACCACGGCCCCCACCAGACTGAGTCTAGTACAACTAGATGGTGCCTGGTTACCACCACTGACTGCTCTGACAGGGATCACAATAGAGGGTCCCCAGATAGAGCTGGAGAAAAATGTAGAACAAAATTCTAACTCAGAAAGAAAGACCAGACTTGCTGGCCTGACAGAGATTGGAGAAACTCTGAGAGTATGGCCCCTGGACACCCTTTCAGCTCAGTAATGAGGTCACTCCTGAGGTTCACCCTTCAGCCAAAGATTGAACAGGCCCATGGAACAAAACAAGACTAACAGGGCATACCAGCCCTGGAGTGGGGACTGGAAGGCAGGAAGGAACAGGAAAGCTTGTAATAGGGAACCCAAGATTGAGAAGGGAGAGTGCTGACATGTTGTGGGGTTGTTAACCAATGTTGTACAACAATGTGTGTACTAACTGTTCGATGAGAATCTAATTTCTTCTGTAGACCTTCACCTAAACTTCAATTAAAAAAAGAAAAAATAAATAAAAATAAAAAATAATTTCTCAACTGATTCTCTACAGACATGGAAAGGCAAGGCTGATCTTCATGGTTTTGATATTTTGCGGAGCAGAGACAGCCTATGTTAGAGTGGGACCCTGAACCAGAGCTGGTAGTGTTAGTGGGAGGACATAAAGACCCACTGCCTACCACCTTATTCCCACCCCTGGATTTCTTGATTGCAGAATATGGCAGGGGGCGAAGATGTGGATCTCCACTGGGCACGGAGTAGTCAGTGTTTTTTCTCCATTTCAAGAGACCGAGAAGTCTAATTTGACGAGAGCACAGTATAGCATACAGTTCATATCTCAAACCCAAACCCAGTGCCGTCAAGTCAATTCTGACTCATAGTGGCCCTACAGGACAGAGTAGAACTGCCCCTTAGAGTTTCGAAGGAATGCCTGGTAGATTTCAACTGCCGACCTTTTGGTTAGCAGCCGTAGCACTTAACCACCACACCACCAGGGTTTCCATATAGTCCATAAAAATAGTCTATAGCAGGTGCCAAATAAAAGTTAGTACTTATATTTCCCCCTTAATCATGACTAATGTTGCCTTCACTCTCCACAACCCTGACCAAAAACCAGCAAAGACCATAAGAAATCCTGAGCCACAGTGTGGTCAAACTTCTTCTCCAGGTGCATTCTGGCCTTGCCATACCTGGGCTAGGACTAACATATACAGAAAGTCTGGGTACATTTTTTCTTCACAAAGTAACACTCACCCTCTTGTTTCTTTGAGCTAAATGGCATGATGGTTCTCAATGGAATCCTCACAATTCTCTCTGGGAAGTTTGAACGCCTCTGTAATTTAGTTAAACAGCTTTTAGGTTTTATGGAGAAACCTGTTACTCAAGGAAGGAAAATGGATTCCCACACTTGATATTGGCGACCTGTCAATGTCCATCAGGGGCTCCGTGTGGGCACACGACTTGTTCTTTTCCCCAGGCTGCAGTGAAGGGGCCATCAATACATGAGCTCTCAAACCATTTGCTGCTGCTCTGTTTACTGTTCCTTTATTTACATAACTAGAGATTCAACATCCTAACATGTTTTGCAAGCTGTCATGACATGAGAAGCTACTAATCTGCTGTATTTTGCTAGCTAACATATTTTTGACATATTTTAGATTTTGATTATAAGATTGCATCTTTGCCTGCTACCATCTGTCTCGACTCAATGGAACTCTGGCATTTACAAAAACAGTGGGGTGTAGTATTTCTTATATGCTTGAACTCTACCAGAAACATGCTATTTTCAGTCTTAACCAATATGTCATGCTTTCACACACAAAGTCTGAAATGTTTGAAATCTTGCAAGATCTGCCAGGAGTAAGGAACGTATCTTCCCATCCAATTTGGCTGAGATGAGAAACATATTAACGAGGAGAAGGGAATGGTGTCCAGCTTCTAAACAGGGGTGGCCTTTTATGTGGTTTCTATCCTCTTGACTATGCTTACCCCTTTTTCAGCATGATTAGTATCTCCAGTGGAAATACATCTTTTTCTGGACTTTGTTACCTCCCCCTGGCCAACATTCTTGAAGTGTATTTTTCAGTGAGAAATAGTTATCCACCAACACTTGGCACTAAGATAGTTTCCTACATGGTATCCTTTTCCCATTCCTATCTTTACTTTAGGGGAAATTACCCCAGGTTTGACCCAAAGGATTATCTTGGTTTGTGTCTCTGCTGACAGCATTAGGACTATGCAACACAGAGAAACTTGACATTGTATTCAAACAACGTGTTGGGGGAAAGGCCAAAAACAAAAAACAAAAAAACCACAGGCCTAACATGCATTTATTCAACACAGAGCTTAAATGAATTTATTATGTAACTGTATTACACCCCATAGGCCAAGAAGCTGTCAACTATTGACATTTTCTTTTCTCTCCATGTTCTGAGTTGAGTGTAAATATATTTGGCATGGGAATATAGTGTATGCTTGGTTCAGTATATGCCCATTTCATCAGAAGGAAAGCTCTTATTATCTGTAATCATAGTCAACATCTTTGTTGCTTTAAGAAAGGAATGGGCTGCACCTTGCATTTACATATAGAACTGGTACCTTTTCAGATTCACTTTTGAATGCTGTTTTAACTTCATTTTGAAGATGTGTAGCATTAACTGTTACTAGTGCATGACTTCATTACTGATAGAGAAATAAGTGTGGTGCAGAATACATCTGGTTGGTTTTCTACCTTGCTGCATACCGCCGGTTGTTCAGTAGCAGCTGATTGCAGGATTTTAGTACAAAAGACATCAATTGGAATCTTTGTTGTTCGAGACACTAAAGAGGAAGGCATTTTGGACATCCAACTCCAATGCTTTGTGGCTACAAATCGAGCCCATGAAACCTGGGTCCCAGATGCTTTTCTTCCTTACTTTTTTATTTGTTATTGATGATGGCAATGGTTGAACAAGGAAAAAAGGCCCGGTCATTGTAACTGTGAGCTCCAGGAGCAGTGCCCTTGTCTTACCTCTTTATCCTTTTACCTGGTACACAGGAGGCAAATAACACATGTATGTTGAGCTAAGCTGAACTGAGGGCTATAATCAAGATATTAATTCATTAACATGTGCTTTATTGAATTTATAGGATCTGAAATCACTGAAGGTGGGTGAAAAAAATAGTGAGAGAGTAGATTCTCTGTCCTTAAAAGTATGTGATTCAGCTATGAACACAAATCTGGTATTCAAAGAAATCATTAATTGCTAACCCAGGTTATAAGTGCAATGGGAATTTAGAGAAAGGGGATAATGGGGCAGGTCAGAGTGGGTTTCATAGAGGTACTTCTCTGGGACCAGAAGAAAGCAGGGTTGGAATAGTGAAGAGAAAGAAGGAAGAGAGTGCTAAGAGTGGGAATAGAGTGAACAGTAAAGAAAGGAAGGAACCAGACTGCAAGGGAGAATGAATAAACTTGAGTGATGAAACGGACTGAAGCTGGAGGAGGAATAAACTTAGTTGGTAGAGTTGGACCAGACTAAGACACTCTCAAAAGTCAAAGAAATACTCAGCTTTATGTGGAAGGACCATGACTCCAGGTTCTCACAAGCAGGAGACATGATTAAAGGTGTGTTCTTTACAAAGATTATAAAGGAGTGGTACACAGTTAATCAGAGGGGTGACACAATGGAGAAAAAGCAGTGATTCTAGAATGGACATAAAAACAGCCTGGATTAAATAAAGATAATTATCCTTCTATCAATAACTTTCCTATATAGGTCACCTAATATGTTTCAGGCATTTTCACCCACTGATAATAATATTGACAAAAATCCCACAATAATCTTTTTAAATAATTTATTTTATTGTTTTTGTTGTTGTTGAAAATATACACAGCAGAACGTACACCAATTCAACAATTTCTACATGTACAATTCAGTGACACTGATCACATTCTTCAAGTTGTGTCACCATTCTCACCCTCGTTTTTTCAATTGTCCCTCCCCTGTTGACATAAGCTCACTGCCCCCTAAGTTTCCTATCTAAATTTTTGAGTTACTGTTGTCAATTTGATCCTTTATAGTTAGTTCTTTAAAAGAGCACAATGCTCAGAGCAGATTTTTTTTACTAATTAAACTACTTTTAAAGAAGTCATCAGGGAATATTTTTGGTTTAAGGTTTAAAGATTATCTCAGGGCAGTAGATTTAGGGGTTCGTCCAGCCTCAGTGGCTCCAGAAAGTCTGGATTCCATGAGAATTTTAAACACTGTTCCACATTTTCCCCCTTTTATCAGAATTCCGCTATAGAATATTTAACCAAAATCTTTAGTAATGGTAGCCAGACACCATCCAGTTCTGATCACATGGAAAAGGAGGCAATTTTTCAAAAAGACAATTAGCCATACTTGCCATTTCCTCCTCCTATACCTGCCTGTCCTTCCTCTGTTGCTGCAGGCAAATAGAGACCAGTTGTACCTTAGATGGCTGATTCCGCCACTAAGAATATACCCAAGGGAACTGAAGGCAGCAACATGAACAGACATATGTACACCAATGTTCATTGTAGCACTATTCACAATTGTCAAAAGGGAGAAACAACCTAAATGCCCATCAGTGGATGAATGGATAAACAAAATGTGGTACATACATACAATGTATGTATTTCTCAGAAAGGGAAATGAAGTCTTGATACATGCTACAACATGGGTGGGGCTTGAAGACATTATATGAGTGAAATAAGTCCATCACAAAGGAACAAATATTATATGACCTCACGTACATAAAAAAAAAACAAGAACTGGCAAACGTATCAAGACCAAAGTTTCTTAGTGGTTACCAGAGGCAGGAGGGAAAATGGGAGTTATTGCTTATGGAACACTGAGTTTCTGTTTATGGGGATGAAAAATTCACATTAATGGTAATGGTTACACAGCCAGATTGATGTAATTGATGTCAGTAAGTTGTACACATGTAAAAAGCTGAACTGGCAAATGTGTTATATACATTTTTACAAAGAAGGAGAAGAAGAAAGAGAAGAAGGTGGTGAGCAGCTAGTGAGGCTGATTATGTACAATCAAATACCTCATAGGATCTGGTTTCTTGGCTTGGAGGTTTAAGGTCATGGTTTCATTGGACATCCCAGTTAATTGACCTAATATCATGTTTAGTGCTTCTGTTCTATCTCCTAGTTTGTTGCGCAGTGCCTGGGGTCTTAAAAGCTTGCAATTGGTCATCCAAGCTACAATAACTTTTAAGTATACTTATCCTTATATTAAAGACAGGAAAAGGAGTCTCAGAAAGGCAAAGTAAGTTGGTCTAGGATACATAGCTGTATGGAGGCAGAAAAGGATTTCAACTCTATTTAGACTATGTTCTTCTCACTACATTATTCTGGGATTCATTGGTAATTACTGAATAAGAAACTGATGTGAAATAAATGTTTTATAAAGATTAACATGGTAGCTATACACAAGAAGGATTAGAGAGGGGAGAAACTAGAAGCAAATAGATGAAAACAGTTTCCTTAGGGCCATGTCATTGAAAATGGAAAGAATAAGAAACAATACCAAGCAAGCATATGGAGCCTGGTGACTGATAACCTAAATTACTGAGAGGTAGAAGAGAATGAGGACTGAGAACAAAAGAAAAAGATTAGGGGGGTTAAAAGGCCACTCATGACCTTGGAGAACACATTTCCAGTAAAAGGATGTTGTTGGAAGCCAGACTGTAGGTGAGTAAGGAGTTGAGTCAGTGGTGAGGAAATGGAGGATGTGGAGACAGACCACAACTTTGAGAAATTTGAAAGAAAATAGAAAGAAATAAATAGGACAGTCTTGGGAGGCAGTTTCAGGGTCAAGGAAAAGATTTTTTTTTTTTTTCTTTGAAAAGAGAAACCTGTGTACATTTGAAGACAGAAGGGAAGTATCCAGATAGGAGGAAGATATTAAAGACACTAGAGAAAGAAGGACCTCCGAAGCAGTTAAAAAAGCTGGGAGGGAGTAGATTAGGATTGTATGATTGTCCAGTAGAACTTTCCATAATGATGGGAATGTTCTATAATTATGATTTTCGATATGGTAGCCATGAGCCACATGTGCCAAAATAAACACTTGAAATATTCCTAGCGAGACTGAAGAACTAAACTTTTCATTTTAATTAAATTTATTTTAATTTGAATAGCCACATGTGGCTAGTGGCTACCATGTTGGACAGTGCAAAACCATTACAGAAATAAGAATTTTGCCTCCTGAAGAAGGGAGCTAAATTTTTCTGGCTTAGGAAAGGAGGGGAGAGAGGAGAAGAGAGGCAGAGATGTTTCAAATGCAGTGGAGAGGAGAAATGAGCTTGCCCCTGCCAGGTGACCTTAATTTTCATTGGTTATACCTTAGAGAAACCCACATTATTAGATTAGGAAACCCCAGCTTTTCATTTACTTGCCTCTATTCTTTTTCCCTTCTGCTCCTTCTTGTCTACGACCATCAGACATCTGAAAATTCATAACCCTCTATAGATATTTTAATCTAAATTACATCACATGGGCTAGATGAAACGAAGAATTGCCGAATCTCATTGTGGCACTGTGCATACTCACCCTCAGTGTATCTGGAGCTCTCCATCAATGAGTTCCTTCTTCATGGAAAAGAGATATAGAGAGGAGTCTGGTAGGTTCCTTGGGATGATGACATTATTTGGTAGGTTTTTACAGTTTCAGAGACTCTGATTTTCTATTCTCCATCCTTTTTCCCTATCATCCATCTGTCAGTTTGTCATATTGTGGTGGCTTGCATGTTGCTGTGACACTGGGAGCTAAGTCACCAGTATTTTAAATACCAGTAGGGTCACTTATGGTGGACAGGTTTTAGCAGAGCTTCAAGACTAAGACAGATTGGGGAGAAAGACCTGGCCATCTACTTCTGAAAATTAGCCAGTGAAAACCCTATGAATCACAACAGAATATTATCCAGTATAGTGCTAGAAAATGAGCCGCCTAGATTAGAAGGCACTAAAAATACACAGTGGCCACAACAATGGACTTGAGCATACCAATGATTATGAAAATGGTGCTGGACTGGGCAACATTTCGTTTTGTTGTTTATGGAGTTGCCATGAGTTGGAGCTGACTTAAGGACAGTTAACAATTCATTTTCCAAATCTCATGATTAATTTGAATCTAGATACTTTAAAGCCAAAACGGAAGTTGGTTATCATGGACTGAATTGTGTCCCCGCAAAATATGTGTATCAATTTGGCTAGGCCATGATTCCCAGTATTGTGTGATTGTCCAGCATTTTGTCATCTGATGTGATTTTCCTACGTGTTGTAAATCCTATCTCTATGATGTTAATGAGATGGAATAGTGGCAGTTATGTTAATGAGGCAGGACCCAATCTAATAGATTAGATTTTGCCTTAAGCCAATCTCTTTTGAGATATAAAAGAAAGAAGTGAGCAGCCAAACATGCCACCAGGAAAGCAATGCTGGGAGCAAAGCGTGTCCTTTGGACCTGAGGTTCCTGCACTGAGAAGTTGCTAGACCAGGGGAAGATTGATGACAAAGACCTTCCCACAGAGCCGACAGAAAGAGAAAGGCATCCGCTGGAGGTGATGCCCTGAATTTGGACTCCTAGCCTATTAGATCGTGAGAGAATAAGCTTCTGTTTGTTGAAGACATCCACTTGTGGTATTTCTGTTACAGCAGCACTACATAACAAAGATATTAGTAAATCTTAGAAAAGGCAGGGCAGCAAAGCTCATCTAGAAGATGATTCCCCTTAGAGTGAATTCACTTAGACTTACTAGAAGTTTTCTGGGAGAAGTTTCTACCCTGGAAAAACTGGTGTGTATCCTGCCCTGTATCCTGCACGTCCACCAGTCAAGAGCCCCAAATGGCCACTGTTGCCCCCAGCCAGCATCAACTATCATTTTGCTAGTGCTCCCTTCCCTCAACGTGGTGTGTGTTGTTTGGGTTGTTTTTCATAGCCTCTGCAGCTGGGAATTCAAGATGCTATACTTAGGCAGAAGTCCTTAAAGGAATTAATTGATATGAGCCAGAAGTTGATTGCCATTTAAGTACTCAGTCTCCACCATTGCCAAGTTTCTCTCTTTGCAGAAAGAACTGAGCTTGCCTGCAAACTGGCTCATTCAGGATGTGAGTACAAGATGGAATTCAACCTTTAATATGCTGCAACACCTGCTTGGAAATAAAGGGACTCTGTGTTTTTCCCCCTAAGGAGTTGACAGCTGACTTCATTAGAGAAGAATCTGGCGGGGATGGCTATGGCTACTCCCCAGCCTCTTGAGGCTCTAGCCCAGAAGCACAGTGCCAACCAGATCCAAGATTTGTGTTTCTGCCAGAAGCCCATGCTGGGCCATTTTATCCTAAATCATCCCTCTGCCCTGAACTCTAGGAGTTTTCAGTACCTTCGGTGGGAGTTGCTTCTACACCAGGGAGATGGTAAGAGGCCTGCTGAAGCTGAGAGGCATGTGCAGGTGTTCTAAAATGGGATCTGGAGTTTTAAACTTCCTTTCTCGAGGGTTCTGCAGTGTTGCACCCAAACAGGCACAAAGTTTGAATCGCCATGCTCTACAGAGTGGAACCTGAGGGTTCAGAGGAGGCCTTGTCCAAGTTCTGGAATAGACCCACATCTGCCTCAATAAGTCTAGTCCAGACTGCAGAAGCCTAGAGGCCATCTCTGGAGGTATGACCTTCCGTTAGGGCTGGAACACTGGTTACACTTATCAATGTCCAAAGTAGAGTGTCAACCTTATCACCCATTTCCATGATTTCCAAGTGTATTAATCTAGCCTGTCTTAGCAATACAGAATTTCTGTCTTGTATCAGAGAATATTAGATTTCTATTATTTGTTATCATTTATCATTTAAAAAACCTGGCTGAAATGTGAATGTCTAGTTAGGAGCATGCTTATATATAATGCATCCCTTTGTTGGATTACTGCTCAGCCTTAAGCAATGTAAATAAGAAGGCCTCAGAGCAACTTCACAACAGCACATACTGTAATACTAATTAAAAAAAAAAAACACAACTCAAACTTTCATGTACAAAGTTATATAATTACTTTAAAACAAACATTTTTAAAAGGCCAGAATGGGAATAATTAAAAAAAGAATAATTGATGTCAGAGGTCAGAAAGTAGCAAGTCAGGAGTCACACCTGGCCTGAATCATGGATTTCATATGGGCCCCACAGTGGGATCAGCAGAGTTTGAATTAAGAAAATGGGATCAGGTACCAACATTGAGAAACTGGAAAATAGCAGGAGGCACTGGGCATGCTGGCCTTCCCTCCAGGTAGCAGGCAGGGGAGGGATATAGGGTGTTTGCTCTCCAGGTGCCAGAGTCCCCACTGGGCCTGAATTTTCACTCAGTAGGTTTATAATCCTGACCCAGGGGTAAAGGTGGTGGGGTTCTGAACAGGGCTTAGAACCAGCTCATTCCAGTTTGAACCCTTGCTGAGAGTTTGCATTTCTAAGAAGTTCCCAGGCTGCTGGTTAGGGACCAATTCTGAGAACAACTAGTACAGCAGTGGATCTCAAAATTTATTATAGATAAGAATCACCTAGGGATCTTGTTAAAATGTAGATTCTGATTCAGAATATCTGGGATGGAAAGGCAAATTCTCAGCAAGGGGTCAAATCGGAAAGAATTGGTTCGAAGTCCTGGCTCTGGGGTATTTTCCCCTCTTCCCAAACTTGCTATTGGTTATTATGTTAAACATAATCATTAAATGCCCAGCTATAAAAGGTGATTGTTATGGATTGAATTGTGTCCCCCCAAAATGGGTGTCAACTTGGCTAGGCCATGATTCCCAGTATTGTGTGATTGTCCACCATTTTGTCACCTGATGTGATTTTCCTGTGTGTTGTAAGTCCTACTTTCTATGACATGTAAAAGCTTGGCTGCTAACCAAAATGTTGACAGTTTGAAACTACCAGTTGTTCCTTGGAAAACCTATGGGTCAGTTCTACTATGTCCTACAAGGTTGCTATGAGCTGGAACTGACCCACTGGCAACAGGTCTTTTTTTTTTTCTTATGATGTTAATGAGGCAGGATTAGAGACAATAATGTTAATGAGACAGGACTCAATCTATAAGATTAGCTTGTGTTTTAAATCAATCTCTTGAGATATAAAACAGAGAAGCAAGCAGAGAGGCAGGGGGAACCTCATACCACCAAGAAACAAGAATCAGGAGAATAGCATGTCCTTTGGACCCAGGGCCCCTGTGCTGAGAAGCTTCTTGACCAGGGAAGATTGATGACAAGGACCTTCCCTCAGGCCAACAGAGAAAAAGGCTTCTCCTGGAGCTGGTACCCTGAATTCAAACTCCTAGCATCCTAGGCTGTGAGAGAATAAATTTCTATTTGTTAAAGCCATCCACTTGTGGTATTTCTGTTATAACAGCATAAGATGACTAAGACAGTGATGCTGAGGGAAGAGAGTTTAAGGTCCATATTTATCTACTCCTTGGATGTTATTTTCAAATTCTTGTTTTGGATCCTAGTCCTAGACTCACCTGAGAATTTTAGCATGGCCCAGTCATTCCCAAACTTGGCTACATTACAGTCACCTGGGAGAGCTGTGGCTGCCCAGATAACACCTGAGATCAATTAAATCAGAATGGGGGGCTTTCAAATTGTGGTTTTAGTTTCCCAGGTGGTTCCAATAATAAAGAGGGCTCAGGCCCTTGAAACATCATATAAAATTTTACATTAGAGCAGAACTTTTCAACTTTGCACTGCTGACATTTTGGGCTAAACAATTCTTTGGTCTGGGAACCTGTCCTGTGCACTGTAGGATGTTGAGTAGCATCCTTGGTCTCTACCCGTAGATTCCGTAGCACCTCCCCAGATAAGAACCACTGCATTAGATCATAAAGTTATGATCAAGAATAGTGGCCATTGTATTAGCCACCTGTCTGTGCATAAGGCCTTTGAGAAATTTTTATTTGGACTTAAATGATAAGGGAAAAAATTTTTTTCTCTTTTGAGGAACTGGTCTATTCCTTCTTTTTCCTACCAGGAAGCTCAAAGTCAATGCCAAAACGCACTCAAAACCCAAATTGAACTACAAACAAGGCAACTACATCTGTGTATTTTCTCCCCTTTCCATGATGCTGATTTCCCTATTAATTAATGTGTTGCTAATCTTTATCCTTAAGGAGAGGTGGGATATGGTATAAACCAGATAATAAGCAAAGGAAGCAATGACTGCCCTGTGATGTTTGGCACTTATGATCTGAAGAACAATTGGTTGTAAGGAGGAAGGGCCTGCTAAATATGAACTATCTCATAGGCATTAGGAGATCAACCAAACATGTAAGCAAAGAATGGCCAACTTCTTTGGGCTCCCGACTTTCCCCAGAAAGAGGCTAAACTGTGTCTTTGATGAAGGAACCCAGTGGCCAGCCTTGCTGGTAGCCTCTCAGAACGGGAAGCCCAAGTCTCTATTGCTTCCTAAGGATTCTAACTCCTGGTGTTTACTACGATTCTGGAAAGTCTCCGTGAAGCAATACTATTAAACGCAGCTTTGGATCCATCCCCGGGATAACACCACCACCTGCTTTCCGTGAATACAGAGCAGCTTACTTTTAGTAAAATACAACCCACCCATTAATAACAGAAGTTTTAAAGCTTTTAAAAAATCATTATTAAGTGTGGTTATTTCATTTTAAATGCAAAATCCTGAATAGACCAGAGGTCTTAATTTTTTTTTAAATATAGCTGAGTATTTTAATTATGAATGTGCTTGCATATTCTCAGCATACTTCATTATTTATGTAGCTGGTGAAAAAGCTTTTTAATTAAATAGCATGCTGGCAATCCATTGTGAAATGTATAGATGTAGGTTTTACTAGCATTAAAAAGCTAAATTCACACTCACACACAGACAACAGTCTAGCCAGCACACAAACTTTAATCATTATGAAGTATTTGTTCCTGAATGATCTTAAAATTTGACCAAGCTTTTCTTTTTATTGGTAACAAAATAAATAGTACAATTGGCCAGGACTATGTTTCAACTAACTTGGAAATTGGGATAGAGCAGTGGTTCCCAGAGTGTGGCCCCACACCAGTATCTCCTGGGAAATTCTTAGAAATGTAAAATTTTGAGCACCACTCCAAGCCTACTGGGAATTAGGCCCAGCAGCCTGACTCAAGCCCTGCCCTACCAGGTAGTTCTGATGTACGTTAAGGTGTGAGGACTTTGGGTTGAGAATTATGACTTGGTGCTGCTCATCTAGGTTTCACTGATGGGCTCCTGGTGACAGGTGGTCACAATAAAGTCAACCAGTCTGTGCCTTTGTTCCCCCATCAAAAAAGTGCTGTGACTATTCATGTCTGTTTAAAGTCAAAGATCTGCCTGAAGTCTTTCCAGTTTAAAAAGGGCCCAAAGACTCAGAGGGAGTTAAATATTTAAGCAAGATTTGGGTGAAAGTTGCCCATTAGTATCAGGTCTATACTTAACAATTTTGATTAAACGCTTATGTCAGGGTTCAGTTTATACATTGTTCTTCTTCTGTCTTTAAAACAGTAACAATAAAAAACAAAAAAACACCTCTGAAATTACAGCTTCTACTTAGTCACCATTTTATAGCAGGTTGTGAGGCAAACATCTACTAGAGACACCCCCTGCCTGTGTAAAGCCTGATGACCAGGTTGCGCTTTCTCCCGTGGCGGGGTGAACCGAGGCCAAGAGGTGAAGTGAATTGGACCAGACTACACTGGGAGTTAGTACCAGAACTGGAACTAACAACCATCTGACTCCGCTCTCTGTGCTTTGTCTTCTGAATGAACAGTGCTGCTTCTTAAGTACACATAAGCCAAACTGCCTCTCAAATTGCAGCGATCTACTTTGAGTTCAGATTTGCACAGCATGACACGAATTGGGCTGCAAATTATGCAGAAAACAGCTATCACATCCATCTGTGATGTCAGAATGCTCAAGTACAATGTGACCTGTTAGTGTCTACGAGAGAAGAAGTGTATTGGGTCTGATTCCTTCCCTATGCAGTATGATGAATGTCCTCCCAGCTGCATTTGGCCCGGTGTGAAAAGGTTAAATATGATTGGGGTTAGGCCTGTGCTACACTCAAGAGCAGATTTCATATCCAAGGGTGCAAGCAATTAGATTTTTTTTTTTTAATGGTAGAGTAACTAGAAAAAGAAAACACACAAATACACTCACACCTAATGGTAAACTGAATTTATTTCCTCTTGGAAAACAATTCCAGTAATCTCCAGGTTCAGACCGCAGAGTAAACATTAATAACAGTAACATACAGGTTAGTTCAACTGATTCAAGAATTTGGCTTTGTGAATCATTAAGGAAAACCTTGAACACTCAAAGCTTCAAATGTATCCAGGAAAAAAAAAATTCTTTGACAGTCTACATAACAACTATTGCATATATGGTGATGCTACCTGTCACATCGCAAGGCTTACAAATATATATACGGGCCTTATCCAGCTGTGGGTTTCTGCTCTGTGAGAACGTCTCTTCATGGTTTGCAAGAATCTTCAGCAATAAAAAATAGTCTTGGATTGAACCGATGATATACCAAAAGAGAAATTCTAGGCTTAAGTGTAAATAAAAGGAAGTCCAAACATGGTTGCATGTGTAACACAGTTGTTTTTAATCTGTCTTCCTTGAAAATACTTTCCCTTAAGCCTTTTTGCTCACTCCCCGCCCCCCCTTTTTTTAATCTTGCCTGAATAGGGCCCAAGTCCACTTGTCTTTATAAGACCATTTTAGTATCAGACGACATAATACATGTGCAACACATTATATACAAGGAGTCTATCCGGTGCTCAAAAGTTCAAACACATGAACATCCAACAGTTTTGATAATACAAGTTTTATGGTACAATACAATGTTTCTGAATAATATACATTAACAATGGAAGTTTCGTGCAAAGAGTAAAACATGTTCCCTTTTTGTGCCACAAAATTAATTCTCCTTGAGAGATGGTCCTTGCACTAACTGCTGTGTTGGGTCATCGTATGATTCTGTAAAAAAGAAAGAGGAAAAAGAAAACCTTCAGTGATTTTATTTTCACCAGACTACCCATAGATAGATGCTGACTGATTAATGGTGACATTAAAAGTATGATTCTGCACATGGATGCTCATGGGTGAACAGATGCTCATGGGTGCCCTCACAAAGTGCCCTAATGCCTCACTGTCCCACAGGGAGGCATAGCTGAGCTCTCTCCTGAACCCAAAGCGGGCAGGTGGGACTGAGCTGCCACCTACGAGTACCAGAAGTAGGAGGCAGGGGCAGGAGCCCATGTGAGGTCAGATAAATGGCCAGTACCTGTCCTTCTCTCTACCTCTGCTCATGCCTTCCCAGAATACTCTCTCTCTGGCTACCACCCCTTACCAAAACATGACCTATTTTTCAAGGTTATCACTGCTTTAACAGTTTTATTCATCTGTGTATTATTTGTATTGATATCTATGCTTTTGTGTTATGCCTTCCGTATTAGATTTTCAATGTCTTGAGAGCAGGGACTCTCTGCCCGAGTATGTACTTTAAAGGCAAGTGCTACCTGGCCAAGGGCTGAGAGGCGGCAGGAAGCATTGCCAGCCCCTTTCCTGGGTGGGCTTGGGCTGTGGTCACAATGTGGCTCAGGAGCAGACACAGACACCTGAGGTGACTCTCCGTCCCTGATGCTCTCTCCCCAGCTGATGCAGCACTTGTGCTGCCTTTTGGCAGTCTCCCCTCCATCCACGATAGCATCTCCCTCTCACTGAACCACCTCTCCCCAAATTGTGCCAAGGCAGCTGGAATTCCTGGGCAACTCAGGACTGTAACCGGGAGACCTGTGTGGACAGGCTCAAGACCTGGGCCCGTGGCCTGCAGGAGGAAGCTCACAGACCATGGGGCACTGATTTGGGCACAAGCCTGGTGATGGCTGATTCCCACCCTCCCTCCCCTGCATTCTGCCTGGGTTATGCTCTCCCACCCCTACCGTGCACGACACCCCTGGCCCCCAACCATCTCAATCTCTAGGCCTAGCTCAAAATGCTGCCTATTCCAGGCCCAACCCATTGAAAACTGTTCTCCCTTCTCTAATTACCGCCCACACTTCACACTGCTTACATCTCATGCATCTTCTGTCTTGTCTTACGGTTATTTGTAAGCATGTCTCCCTCCCTTCTGTTGGTAATCGTGATGTTCATTCGTTATTTCGTTCCTTCACAAGCATCTGTTGAACACTTGTGTTACCACCTGGCACCCCACAGCATCGCAGTGCTCAGTAAAGAGAACTCAGCCACTGAACAGCTGACTGACTAGGCAGGGTTACTGAAAAGAGAAGGAATGACCCCTGCCTTGTAGGTCTTCACAGTTTAAAGTCAGTCAGTCATGTGGCACATAACAGTAAAGCAATATGGCAAAGGTTACATTGGAAATAAACATGGAAATGTCATGGCTACACCTGACCCTGCCCAACCTTGGGGAAGGCTTTACAGCAGACACAGTGGAGGTGGTATGTTGAGATTTTAGTTGGGGCTAGACACACGAGAGGTCATCTGGGATGCAGGAAGATACTCCAAGCCGAGACCCACATGGGTAAAGGCATAGAAGCAAGATTATTGCAGGGTATACTCATGGACCCGCGAGCTGTTCAGATTGCATGTAGTCTTCTAGAGCATCCTGGATCAAGAGTGCTGAGGACAAATGATGCTGGAGGGTAGTCTGGGGCCAGACTGTAAAGAGCCTGTGTACGTACCTTGCTAAGGAGCGTAGACTTTGCCTTGTAGGCAAAGAGGAGCCACGAGAGCTTTTTAAGCAGAGGGATTTGTCTTAGAGATCTTTATTATCTTTTCATCCTAGCAAAATGTCTGCCTTGAGAGAAACGCTCAGTGATAGGGATTGTTTGGTGATGGGGAGGCTTGGTTACTGAGGTCTGCTCCATTAGGGCTCAGTGTGCTAGGGAGGGACCAATGACTACTGAAGAGAACCCATGTTCCCTAAATCAAACTTGGCTCATTTCCAAAGAAGACTGATGTCAAAAAATAATGATGGGGAATATTATCCCACTCTCCGTTATGTAAAACATACCTATTTTATTAACTCAGTGAAAGATAAGCTGGGCTTTTCTCTTAGTAGTACTAGCCTCAAAGTGCATATGAGAGCCAACTATTTTTATGCCAACTCTTGTTTCCTTTATATTGATTTTATATGCTGTAAAAAATTATTTGTATCAGTAACATGTAGCCAGAAAGAATAATCAAAATACTGAGACAAAAAATTTTCCTATTTCCTTAAAAATCAATACAATTATGATCAGAGAGGTTATGAACAACACAAAAGTTCAATTACTCAAAACACACTAAGCTTTTTCAAAGTCAAATCAGATCTTACATGAAGGTTTTTTTTTTTTTTAATTAAAAACAACAAAAAATTACCAAATACACACACACACAGACACACACATACATGCATACTTACGTACATATATACATTTGTTGTTAGGTGCCATTGAGTCAGTTCTGACCCATGGTGACCCTACAGGACAGAGTAGAACTACCCATAGGATTTCCAAGGAGCAGCTGGTGGATTTGAATTGCTGACTTTTTGGTTAGCAGCTGAGCTCTTAACCACTACACCACCACGGCTCCATATATGTATATAAAGCTATGACTATCATTACCTAAATGATAGAACAATGACAGAACGGTGGTGACTTTTTAAAATATAATCAAAGTAAAAGATAATCAGTCTAAGAAAACATTACTATTAAATGTTTTAGTGCTTATCATGGTCACTCTAAATTCAATAGGATTCTAAAACCAAAACAAACACATTGCTGTCGAGTCAATTCTGACTCATACAGCCCCTACAGGACAGAGTAGAACTGCTCCATAGGGTTTCCAAGGAGTGTCTGGTAGATTCGAACTGCCGAGGTTTTGGTTAGCAGCCTGAGCTCTTAACCATTCTAAAAAAAAACCCCAAACCAAACCCACTGCTACTGAGTCGATTCCAACTCATAACAACCCTACAGGACAGAGGAGAACTGTCCCCATAGGGCTTCCATGGAGTATCTGGTGGATTTGAACTGCTGACCTTCTGGTTAGCAGCCACAGCTCTAAACCACTACGCCACCAGGTTTCCTTAACCATTCTAGGGGTTAATAAAGGAGGGTATACTATAATCTCTCCAGGGTTTTTATACGTGCCTATGTTGAGATTCTGTAAAACAATTGTCCATAATAGTGACAATGGTTGAGTCTTAGCAGCTTTCATCCTAAGCCAAAGCCATAGGAGTCTCTGTAGAGGTGGAAAGAGATGAACAAAGACATACATATCACTTATTGCAACAGATTGAAGTCGCTTTTATAAAGGAATCATGTTTTGCATATTAAGAGAAGAAGATAAATCATTTGAAAGAATGGCTTATATGAAAATAAGCAGCCCCAATACAAGTAACTTCATAACGGGAAATCTGGCAAAACGATAAAGGCAGCAAGTTCTCTTGGTGTGGAGACACCTGCATACACCTTAGATCACTTAGTCTCATTCTGTTTTTTTGCTCCATCCCAACTGAGGTCTATGACAGGGTTCCTGATCCGGGCTGCCGCCATTGGCAGTGATTCTCCAGGTGGGAATGATGGGGCATCTCAGGGAATGGGCACAATTGCATTAAAAAGAAAGAAACCTGGGTGACCCTGCTACACTCCTATAAGGCATGCCTGCCCCTGCCTTTGCCAATCACTGAGGGGAAGGTGTCTGCTCCTGTCTCCCACTCCATATGCAGACCCACTGAGAATGCAAATGGCCTCATCTCATTTTCTGAAGGACGGGGTGAGTGCCTGAGCCTCACAGGTTACTCATCTGGCTTTTAGGGGCTGGAGAGAACAGATGTGAAGTTAGAGACTCCAACCTTGGCTCAAGAGCCAGTGACATGAGCGTGTTTGGTGTTACTGTTTTTCCCTTAAATCATATTCTTTTTTTTTTTTAAAGAAAGGGACACAAAGAAGCAAGTGGCAAAGACAAAAAGTAGACAACAGCAGCATGAAGCAAAAAGGGTACAGTATGAAGTCCCATCCGCTCTCGCCCTGGCTACTCAACACACCGCCAAGCCAGTCCTGAGACATTGAAGACGTAACTGTGTGCGAGAAGAAAGCAGAAAAGGGCGGCCAGGCCAGCAGCAAGCAGCCTTCTCAGAGCAGGAGTTTTCAGCTCTTTTGGTCCAGAGGAAACCACCATACTAGCACAAAGCAGTGGGTAATCTCACCAATTTTACACAGCAATTCACAGTCCCCAAAGCACTTTAATGCAATGACAGGTTATGAGAAAAAATATCTGTTCCAATGAAGGGAAAGTGTTTTACATAATCGAGAAGTACATCAGTACAGCATCGATGGAGGTGGGGGGTGATGACAGAAAAGGAAGTAGGAAGAGAAGAAAACTTCTGTAATCCCACAGAGAGCCATATTCTACTCTGCAAAAAGCCATCTTCTGGAGACCCCATGTCTAAGTAACTGAAAATTGCAAACCATTAATCCCAGTTATGAACAGTTGCTTTTCACGAGGGGAGTTTGTGCTTAAAAAAAGAAAAAAATCAAATCCATAACACACCTTAAAGCTTCGAAGAAGATCCATCAAGGTAAGCTACCTTAGTAGAAGGGTTTCAAACACTATCTTCATTGCAAAGGGCCCCCTTTGGAAGGAGTATGCGCTGTTTTTTTTTTCCCTCTATAAATGTGAAATTAAACTTAGAAAGTGAAAAAACAGATGAGGATCTTAAAAATTCCCTTCAAGTACTACGTATTTCTTTTTAAATATGAGATGCCTTTCATTTTACAAGGCTGGAATTCTCATTTTGGGCTTGGCACACTAAGAAATGATGAATTCAGCCTCTGTCTTTCTGAGAGCTGACCACAGTTACTGGTCAAATGGTTTAATCCTATTTAAAACGCAATCCAGGAAAAAATATTTTTCAATAAAAACAAAAACCCATGATCTCCTGAAAATGTTCACCTCGGCTAGGCAATCCCATTTGCGGGCAATCTGGAGGGGAATTTGAATTTTTGCAACTGCAACAATGAGGAAGTTAAGCTTTGGAGGAAAGCCAGGGGGCTCTACCTTCCTGGGGTTGAAACGACATTCTCACGTACCATAGTTGTGCTTTTGCCCTCACTTCCCCAATTCTCTGGCAGCAACCACGTCTTGTCTGTGTTTCTAACCCTCTACTGGCATCGGCAAAATGCTAAGTGGCAATGGTAATAAAACTGAAAGCCGCGTTTAAATGGAAGGTTTGTGAAATCTGTTGATTCAAAGATGTTCATCATTTTTACCATGACGCGTCTATTTACAGCCCTTTGTCTCAAACAAATTCTGACAGGCTCTTAACACCAAGAAAAAGAGCCAGCATGCTATTTTTTTCAAAAGGAATGGAAAAAATAATAAAGTAACAAGCTCTCCCCTAATTTGCCATCCCATTAGAATCCCGAATTTAAACTGCAGTTGTATTCGATTTAAGTGAGATGTTTTCCAACCAGATGAAATAGTAGGCAATTGTGGCTCCACAACAACGCGAGGCGGAAAGAGAGAAAGAAATATAAAGATTAAATGCGGCTGTTGCCTTCAACAGATGGTGACAACACCGAGGCAGCATGGTGTTTTTCTGCAGTGGAAGAACGCAAACATCAGTAATCAATCATCGCTGATTAACTAATTATATTATCCCTCCGTTTATCGCTTGGGTTGGACCTCTATCTGTAAACAGCGGATGATCCGTAGGCTTTTCTTCTTCTACAAGCATATTCCAGTGCACAAACGGTCGTGCCGTTTACAGGCTGCAAACAGAATTCTACATTAATGTCAACCTTTAAGCACTACTGCTTTTTTATTTTATTTTTTTTAAACAAAAGCAATTGGTTTCCAACAGGCTGGATAATAAGTCTTTTGACCTGCATTCTTCTTTGACCCATTAAGGTCACCCCTGTGCTCGGGCATATAGCTGACTTCGGAAATGCCTGCAAGTCCTACTTTTCATCTCCTGCCCACTCAAAATAAAGCTTTCTTTAAATGTGTCTGCACAGGTCCCTGAAGGCCAAAGAGGCATCCCTGTAGTGGGCAATGAGGGGACAGAAGCTTCTGCCTTTATTAATGAATGCAGACCATTATGAGTCTGGCTGGCTCCTTCCCTGTTCCCAGAAGCATATACTGTACGTGACTTAAAATGCTAGAATATTGACACAAAGCGAGCTGGGCACCCCTAAGGAAAATTACTCCTTGGATATAATGTAGGCTCGTAACAGCTATTAGAGTACAAAATAAAACCCTCCGGGATCAAACTGACATATACCGCATTCTACCTAGTCCTTAAACATTAGAAGAATTTCTTTGTGAAGGCATTCTCAAGGACAGCATTAAACTGACTTTTGTAGCAATCTGCAACAGCTTTTTGGCTCAGAGCTTTTAGTACTAAATCTCTGGTTTGAATCAATATAAGTACTATATCTTCTACATTAATCAATACATTTGGTTCAATACGTGTTCTATTAAATTATACTTTCTAATCAAGATTTCTACATTTCCACCCTCTCTCTTTTTCAATCCCAACTTCTTTTGCTGGTAAAATAGTTTTCAAAGTGTCTACAGCTAATGATGGCAGGAGGCTGGGTTACTTCCCCCTTAAGTTAGGGACAAGATAGTCACAGCAGCCTTTAAACACTTTAATAAGGTTAAAAGGATGTGAGTGTAATAAATTAACATTTTCAAAGTCCACACAATTACAAAAGTATGCAGAGTTTTAAATGAATAAAAAGTGAACTGCTACAGCTCTACAACTACTGTCAGGAATGTTCTAAAAACTGCACTTGCTAGTACTCAAGACCCAGATCCCCCCCAGACCCCACCTTGCCACTTTACCCAAACTTTCCATTACCCTCAAACTATACACTTCATTACAGAGAAAGTGGGGCTGTGTTTTCGTGGACCTTTATCTGATAAACATCAGAAGCATGAATGTGGCCGTGTGCATTTTGTGAGAGATGTTACATTTTAATGAATACCTTTTAAAAGACAAATTAGTGTTTTTCCAAAGTGCTTTGGGAATCTTAAAAAAAACAAGCATGGAGTGGGTTTTTAATAGTTAGGGAAATTGACTCTTCTTTTTTACTTTTGTGGGATTTATTAGAATGGGGCTCCACTCTTGTATTTTGACATAGCAATGGCATTTCAGACGCTGCCTGCCATGCCATGTTTCTGCCCCTCTCTTTAATGCCACGGATGCTGCACTTATGAGCATGTTTGCACTGGCAGAATTTCCCTTTTTATTTTTTCATATGGTAATGCCATCACCATGAATTCACAGAGACACTGATGCATTTTCTTTTGACATTTAACAGTTCACATGAGCTTGGTCTGACATCTCAGGGCATTTACTGGATGACACTAAGCTATATTAAAGCAAAAGGTAAAATGGCATCATCAGAACTGATCAGAAAAATACAAGATATTAAAAACAGAAAAGGATTATTAGGTTATTTGGTTTGTCCCCTTGCTGGAACACTTTTTTTTTTTTCTTACCAAGTTTACACTCCAGGCCAGTTTTAAATGATTCTGGCAATGAAGCTTCCAACATACCTCCTGTGGGAAACAATTTCATATTCTAATAAACCTCACATCTTTCTGCTATTCTCTGCTTTCAGCCAAGATCCATCTGACATCAGCAGTGATACCCCCTGTTCCATGCCCTCTTCTGAATCGGCTTGAATTTCTGGCAGTCCCCATTCTATATACTGCTACAACCAGTTCTGAATTATCTTTAGCAAGATTTTACTTGCATGTGATATTAATGTTATGGTTCGATAATTTCTGCATTGTGTTGGATCACATTTCTTTGGAATGGGCACATATATGGATCTCTTACAGTCGGTTGGCCAGTTAGCTGTCTTCCAAATTTCTTGGCAGAGACAGGTAGTGCTTCCAGCACTGTGTTCATTTGTTGAAACATCTCAATTGGTATTCTGTCAATTCCTGGAGGCTTGTTTTTTTGCCAATGCCTTCAGTACAGCTTGGACTTCTTCCTTAATACCATCCGTTCTTGATCATATGCTACCTTCTGAAATGGTGGAACATCGGCTAGTTCTTTTTGGTACAGTGACTCTTTGTACACCTTCAATCTTCTTTTGATGTTTCCTGCATCGTTCAATATTTTGCATCGTTCAATATTTTGCCCATAGAATCCTTCAATATTGCAACTTGAGGCTCAAATATTTTCATCTCTCAGCTTGAAATGTGCTGAGCATGTTCTTCCTTTTTTGTTTTCTAATACCAGGTCTTTACACATGTCATTATGATACTATCTTTTGTCTTCTCGAGCTGCCTGTTGAAACCTTCTGTTCAGCTCTTTCACGTCAATTATTCTTCTGTTCACTTTAGCTTTATGTTCAAGGGCACATTTCAGGGTGTCTTCTGATATCCATTTTGGTCTTTTCTTTTTAATGACCTTTTGGTTTCTGCATAGATGATGTCCTTGATTCATCCCACAACTCCTCTGGTCCTCAGTCATTAGTGTTCAATGTGTCAAATTTATTCTTGAGATGGTCTCTAAATTCAGGTGGGATATACTCCGGGTTGTACTTTGGCTCTAGTGGACTTGATAGCAGAAAGATGCTTACTTGTGTTTTATTGACTATGCAATGGCATTTGACTGTGTAAATCGTAACACATTATGGATATTTTGAAGGATGGGAATTCCGTAACATTTTAATTGTGCTTGTGAGGAATCTGTACATATTCCAAGAGGTAAATTGCACAGTTTAAAATCAGGAGAGGTGTGCATTAGGGTTGCACCCTTTCACCTTAGTTATTTAATCTGTATGCTGAGCAAATAATCCGAGAAGCTAGACTATATGAAGAACACGGCACCAGGATTGGTGGAAGACTCATTAGTAACCTATGATACGCGGATGACACAACTTTCCTTGCTGAAAGTGAAGAGGACTTGAAGCACTTTTTGATGAAGATCAAAGACTACAGCCTTCAGTGTGGATTATACCTCAGCATAAAGAAAACAAAAATCCTTACAACTGGACCAATAAGCAACATCACGATAAACGGAGAAAAGATTGAAGTTGTCAAGGATTTCATTTTGTTTGGATCCACAATCAATGCCCATAGAAGCAGCAGTCAAGAAATCAATAGACCTATTACACTGGGCAAATCTGCTGCAAAAGATCTCTTTAAAGTGTTAAAAAGCAAAGATGTCACTTTGAGGACTAAGGTGTGCCTATCCCAAGCCATGGTATTTTCAATTGTCTCATATGCATGCAAAAGCTGGTCAATGAATAAGGATGACCGAAGAAGAATTGATGCCTTTGAATTGTGGTGTTGGCAAAGAATAGTGAATATACCATGGACTGCAAAAAGAATGAGTCTTGGAAGAAGTACAGCCAAATTGCTCCTTAGAAACAAGGATGGCAAGACTTCATCTCATGTACTTTGGACATGTTATCAGGAGGGACCAGCCCCTGGGGAAGGACATCATGCTTAGTAGAGGGTCAGCAAAAAAAGATAAAGACCCTTCAGGAGGTAGACTGGCACAGTGGCTGCAAAAATGGGCTCAAACATAACAATGATTGTGAGGATGGCACAGGACCGGGCAGTGCTTTGTTCTGTTGTACACAGGGTCACTATGAGACGGAACCAACCCAAAAGCACCTAACACAACAAGGAACCTCTCTGAAGGACCTTTTTCTTGTTGTTCTATGGACTTCCATGTTAAATAAACCTAGAAAAGGGTGATCTGATATAACCTTGAAGCATGTACATATTAGCAAGTTCATGAGTTTATGTTCAGAGACCTTGATCATATATCAGTAGAATAACTTTTTTTTTTACTGTACTTTAGATGAAGGTTTACAGAACAAACTAGTTTCTCATTAAACAGTTAGTACACGCATTGTTCTACAACATTGGTTAACAACCCCATGACACGTCAACACTCTCCCTTCTCAACCCTGGGTTCCCTATTACCAGCTTTCCTGTCCCCTCCTGCCTTCCAGTCCCTGCCACAGGGCTGGTGTGCCCCTTTAGTCTCATTTTGTTTTATGAGTCTTTCAATCTTTGGCTGAAGGGTGAACCTCAGGAGTGACTTCATTACTGAGGTGAAAGGGTGTCCGGCAGCCATACTCTCAGGGTTTCTCCTGGCTCTGTCAGGTCAGCAAGTCTGGTCTTTCTTTTTGAGTTACAATTTTGTTCTACATTCTTCTCCAGTTCTGTCTGGGACCCTCTATTGTGATTCTTGTTACAGCAGTCAGTGTGGTAGCTGGGCACCATCTAGTAATGGACTCAGTCTGATGGAGGCTGTGGTCCATTAGTCCTTGGACTAGTCTTTCCTTTGTGTCTTTAGTTTTCTTCATTCTTCCTTGTTCCTGAAGGGGTTAGACTAGTGGAGTATCCTAGATGGCCGCTAAAATAAAATTCTATCCCATCCAAAGGAGTCCAAAAGACGATCAAGTAAGTGATTTCTGAGTCATTCTACAAACTGTATGTCATTCCATTGCTTGGTTCTAGAAAGGAACCTACAAACTAAATAGATTCTATAGGGCAGTGGGCCTTGCCCTACAGCAGGGTATTCCAATTTCAGTATGACTGACATTTTAGGCCAGGTAGTTCTTTGTTCTGGGCACTGTCCTGTGAACTGTAGAATGTTTCGCGGCATCCTTGGCCTCTATCGACTACATGCCAGTAGTCCTTTCCAGTTGTGACAACCAGAAATGTCTCTAGGGGATATACTATCACATATTCCCTGGTGACAATAATCTCCCCCAACTGAGAACAATTGCCCTACAATGTCTGAAAAACATTTGTGCATGAATACATGAAAGTCTGAAATAAAGAGCATTCTGCATTAATGGAATTTGAAATATCTGAAGGGAAGAATTGAAAAAGGGGAAGGAAAAATGTTAGTCTATGAAGGGTGTCAAATAGTTGTAACTAATAATAGTGTTGCAACAGCTTTGCAATCTTGTTATTGATAGGTTTGCCAATGGTGATATTAAATTAGATGTCAGGTACAGGAACAGGTTGGTATGAAAACACACAATTGTTCTGAAGTGAAATTGAAATGAAAACACATTGAGCTTGCTATGCCACACCTGAGTCTCCTACTTAGCACTCAGTCTAAGAGATATCCCCTCTACCAATTAATTAAAAAAAAAAAAAGCACAGCAAAATTGACACATACATAACCAAAAAAAAAAAAAAAACCCAGTGCCATCGACTCAATTCTGACTCACAGTGACCCTATAGGACAGAGTAGAACTGTGCCATAGAGTTTTCAAGGACTGCCTGGTGGATTCAAACTGCCAACCCTTTGGTTTGCAGCCGTAGCACTTAACCACTACACCACCAGGGTTTCCAGGACACATACATACTACATGGAAATGCACTGGGTGTCATTTTAAAATACATTTAATGAGTGAGACAGGACAATTGTTGAGAAACTGTGAAAAAGATTACTTGGGATATTATAAATAGTATTCTTGGTGTGGAGAATTGAATCTCTTGAGAAATGTTCACTGACTCTGATTTACCGTCCGTGAATGAAGATGGTACATTTTGTTTGCAATTCATCAATGCTGCTTAAGAAATATTTGTAATCTAATAAGTTATAATGAAACCCAAATATTAAGCCCCTGAAATTAATCTTAAGGGTATAGAAACAACTGTCTACTCTGAAAGAACTACAGAACAGTTGCCTTCAATTTGTTGGTCTAGAGTTAGTAACACGAGTCAACTACATCAGTAAGTAATGTACCAGAGAGCCAAAGGATTGGTTTTACAGTTGGGAGGAACCCAGTAGCATCTAGTCCAATGTCTCATTTATAGATGAGGAAATTAGGTCCCAGAGAGTTTAAGCAAAATTTCAAGGTCATATAGCTAGGTTTCTAACCCAAAGGTTGATGGTTTGAACCCATCCCGTGGCTCTGTAGATCAGACATGGTGATCTACTACCATAAAGATTAAACCAAACCAAACTTGCTGCAGTCTAGTCGATTCTGACTCATAGTGACCCCATAGGGTTTCTGAGGCTGTAAATCTCTACGGAAGCAGGCTATACCATTTTTCTCCCGAAAAGCCTCTGGTGGTTTTGAATTGCCGGTTTTTCAGTTAATAGTTAACTGCTTTAACCACTGTGCCACTATAAAGACTACAGCTTAGAAAACCCTATGGGGCAGTTCTACTCTGTTATATGGGGTCACTACGGAGCCCTGGTGGCTCAGTGGTTAAGAGCTTGACTGCTAACCAAAAGGTTGGTCAGTTCAAATCTATCAACCAATCCTTGGAAATCCTATGGGGCAGTTCTACTGTCCTAGAGGGTCACTATGAGTCAGAACCAACCCAACTGCACCTAACAACAACAAGTCAAAATCGGCTGGATGGCACCTAACATCAGGAATAACATAGCTAGTACAGTGGTTGAGCCGGTTTTACTCATGAAGCAATGGTTGAGTGGCAGTGGTTGCTGTGTTCCACTCCCTGGGCTGGGTATCTCTGGGTGGCTGCGGAGATGAAAGATACTCCTCCTCAGGGCACTCAGTCTACTCGAGAGACAGGCTGCTACGGGCCTTAGAGAAAGGGACCCGTACCTCCTGACAAGAGGCTGTGGGCCTTGTTCTTAGATATAAGAAGGGATAAAGGGCTTCGGAGGCAGAAAGAGGCACATGTCAAGCTATAGAACCACAAAGGGTGAAGGGGTTTGGGAACCACACGGCCTGGGCAGGGCTGAAGAGCCATCAGACTGGGCAGAGAGGTGGGGCGTCAGTTCAGAAAAGGCCTTTTATCACTACCCAACCCAAAGCCACCGCCGCTGAGTTGATTCCAACTCATAGCGACCCCGCAGGGTTTCCAAGGCCGTAAATCTCTACAGAAGCAGACTGTCACATCTTTCTCCCGCAAAGCCTCTGGTGGTTTCAAACTGCAGCACGGCCGGGGCTCCTCTTTTGACCACGGGTACTCGTTTTCTGGAAAAGCCAACTATGTTTACCAACAGCTCGAATACCCCCCAGTTAGATTAACCTTCATCTAATGTGAGTTTTCAGGAGCCTGAGCCAAGACTATTTAAATAATGCAATGTCCAAGTGGCTAATACAGAACAATTTCGAGTATTTCAGCAATTAAACATTATGCAGAAACAAAATAAGTCAAAGTTCAAGAGGGACAAACCCCGCTGATGGGTCATATATGGAAAATGTAAACACAGTAACAATTCCACTTTACATTAAGAACTTAAAAACTGCGGTAAATTTCAGTCACTAGCTGACTGTTTTGCATATTGACAGGTTTTAGAAGTGTCCCTTTTTGGAACTGACAATAGCACGCGCTACCTACTACATTGAGAGGTAAAAAAAAAAAAGTACTGAATTGGAAGGACAGGCTAAGAAGAACAAAACAGCAACTGGGAAAATATTAAAAGTATAAAGTTTATTTTTAAAAGAAAACAATGAATTGAGCAACCTATTTAACGCAAGGAGTCCACAGAAAATTTAAATCCGAATACGCAAAGCCACCGAAAGTGGAAAAGAAGATGGAACTTACAGATTCCACTCAGATTCTAGACTTGTATGAGCCCAGAGTAATGTGGGACAGAAGGCTTTGACAGACAATACAGTCCAATAAGATATTCAGGGACTAAGTCAGTGCTTCCCAGACAGATGTGTCCATGTGCCAGTTATTGCTAAGCTTTAATTTTTTTCCCCCTGTAATGTTTAATTTATCACACTGGTGCTTTCTAAATTAGAACATCTGTAAACAAGGTTAAGAATGACCTCCTTCCAATTTTACATCCATGAACAGCGCCCCTTCTTCGTGCTCTAATTTTAGATAACCTTAAAGATACATAAATCCATGGAAGAAAGAAAAAAGAAGGCTTGTCTGACACTGTATGTGTTCATCTTGGGCGAATACAAATTTTTTCTCTGCCTACATTTCCGTGCACACAGCTGATTCTTGATGCGCCAGCCAAATCCAGGCATCCCCTTTCCAGCCAAACACAAACTAACTTCTGCTAAATATTTAACGGCCTCCTGCAGTAATCAGCAACAAATAATGGCAGTTTAAATGGGTAACTGCTCAGAAATGTCCATTTGCAAATTTCCTGTTCCTTTCTTTTAGATTTTGAACCCCAGAAGGTTTTTTTTTTTTTTTAAGAGGATTTAGTTAGTGAAATGAACTACAGTCACAGAATTTGGCCCAAGATGTTGCTGTCAAGTTCGGTTGTTTTGCTGTCTGCTCCAAGCTTCCACTGGCATTGCTTACTCCACTTCCATTTTTGAAATCCATTGGAATTTAAAGTTATATACCTGGATGCTGTTGGAACAGGGCATTGATTTAAAAACTGACTGGCAGGTTTAGGATTTAAACTCTGGTCCACCAGATTCAAAAGGTCATCTGATTAGGATGGGAGAGGCACAAGGAGTTGTAATTTATATTCAAAGGGTAACCTTTGTGGAGGAGACGAAGGGAGCAAGGACTCTCAGTTTTCCCACTGGATATGGGCGAGAGTTCCCTTCAACAAAATTCTAATAATTATGAAACCAGTTTATTGAACTTGGACAAAAAGCAAAAGAAATGTCACTTCCTCGTACTGTATTATTTCTTTTATTAAAAACACTGCCATACTCTCTAGGAGGTAAACTCACATTAAGAGTAAGTCAAACATGTCATAAATCATTCAGAATAGCAGAAAAACATCTTCCCCCATCATAAGCAAGCATATACCTGACTACTGGGGCCTTTGCTTCAGTACATACACATAAAGATAAAACTGTGTAGGGACAATGTGTTAATGTATATAATGAAATACTGTTAAGTATAACCATCATCCAGGGTATGTGTGTGTATACACACACACACACACACACACACACTCTTTCAGCCCATGCAAGTGAGAGTATGTTGTGGGGGGGGGGGAGAGTTACACAGACACCCCGGTTCTACAGGTAAAAAGTGTCGGTGTTTGTACTTGGGTGGCCGAATCCTTTGATGTCTTGGTCCCTCAGAGCATGCATTTCTGCATGGAGAATGCAGTTGGAAGGAGCCTCAAAATGCAAGCATTTCACAGGCCAAATTCTATTTGGGTATCTTTAACTTTAAATAAAAAATGTTGGTTTGGAGAGACGAGAAAAAAAAATTCTCATTCAAATTTGGTGCTTTTTTTTTTTCGCCTTCTTTTCCTTCTCTTTCCCCTATACGTTTATGTGCCCTGTAGAGAACATCGGTCTCCTTTCTTTATCCATCTTCTCTTATTCTGAAATTTTCTGTTTATTAGCAAGTTCTCATAGCCACAAAGAGAGGGTTTAGGAATGCTCAAGTGTATCTGTAATCCTATACTGAACCCTGATGGATCTTAAGGTATATTTATAGTCTCTCCTGCCTACCATCTCCTCTTGCCTCAGAATCCTTTGGGTCTTACAATGGCAGAGTGGCCCCCCAGCCCTACCGCTGCCAAGAAGAGCTTCCCTTTGGTTGAGAAATGCAACACAGGAAACTCTCCTTCTCCTCCTTCCTCCTGGCACCTCTGCTGGCTTTGAGTCTAGGTCTCTGGGGGACAGTCTCCTCACCTCTCCCAGTGCACTGAGCTACTTGAAAGACAGCCCACTAGTCCCCCCACATAAAGATGTGCTGTAGCTATGGTGAGTGTAATCTATAACCCTCACATCCTTATATGATTTGCTACTCCAAGTTAATTTTAATTCATTACAATGAAGCAATATAATTAAAAAAAAAAAAAACTCTTTAAAGTGAAGTATTTAACATGATCCTGGAGGAACGACAGCCTTGGCTAACAGAGGGCCAGGCAGCAGGCATGGTAGCTACTCTGGCAAATTCAAAGGTAAGCCATAAACAAGTACACACAGCAACACCCTCACGGATAAAGGGGCAGGCAACAGGGGGCCTCGTTCCAATCAGTCCTCAAAGGAACCTGCCATACAGAAGTGGCACTTATTCTAATTTAAAGCCCTCATGCTTGCTTCAGTGTTGCAAAATTTATAAAAGAACAACTTTGTTAAAACGCCTGGCACTTCAAACACAAATGCAAACCGGTCACAACACAGAAGGAGCTGGACAAGAGGAAGGGAAATATTCCCAGAGAGTTGTTAACTCAGATATTAAAATAACGTCTGCATTTGGGCCCTTCTCTTTCTGACAGTGGGGTTTGCGGTGCAACTTTCCCTCACCAAATGCTCCTGCCACATGGCTTTTCACTTCTATCATGAGGCCTGGAGTTACTGTGGTTCTGCTTAGTAACACCAAAAGGCATTCCAGGCGGTTCGGCAAGCCGCCTCACATGCAGAAATACATCTGGCAGGACATAAATGAACGTTATCCACCGTGCTTTCCATGGTCTGCAGAGGAGGAGGTTGATCCTGAACATACCACTACTGCAATTTCCTTTTACTTGGGTTTATATTTCAGATTCATCTAAGATTTTGAAAAACTCATGTTAAAAAAAAAAATGTTCCTTAACCCTGGCATTCAAAGGAGCAATAATATGGGTTAAGGGGAAGCAGTCTGCTGAATCCATGCACAGCATGAGAGAAAAGTTACCGTCACATCCTAAAACACACACTTTTAAGGGAAACTTTTTCTCTCCCCTGAATCAAAGAATCAAAGAAGCGCTACAGTAAAGTAACTCCAGGCTAGATCCCGAAGTTACAATGCCGAGTGTGTCAGAACACACATCATTTCAAGCTGAACTGTCAGCATATTTCTCAAGACCATTTTTTTTTTTTTTGGAATGCAATGAACAGACAAATCTGGAAGCCTGCACAAAAACCCCAAGCCTCTGAGAAAGTTGTGTGTCACACACAAATCGTGCGACTCACCCTGATCTAGAGTGACTCCAATAACGAATGACATCACCCAAGGACAAATTTATGCTAAGCTTTTGCTTCCGGGAGTAGAGTGTAAGTATTGACAAACTGTGAAAATGGCAATCTATGGATGGATAAGAGGAAGCCACCTTTGGGGGAGTAAGAGATGAAACTCTCTGAGGGCTATGAATTAAAAGGACTGCATTTATCCTCCAGTTGTTATTCAGAACTTCAGAGTGGGGCTTCTGACTCCGAAGAGAAACCTGTTACAGGATACTCACGCCAGGCAGACTGAGGGGCAGGCTGATATGCAGTCTGATATGATTCCTATTACTCCTAGGATAAACAAATGCTGAAATTAATTCTCTATCCTCCTTATAAAATGGTTTTATTGTGCCGAAAGCTCTTTTACATTCAAAAATGCAATACACTGGCGAAGGTAAGTTTGTCGTTTTTTTCCTCTCCATGAATAAAATGGTGCTAATCAGATGGAATGAATGAGCTAATTCAATTACAGGCAGCCCTTATTATACAATAAAATATGGATTACTGATCTTGTGGAATTGGCAATGCAGGATGCAAATTCAGTGAAATGAAACCTCAAGGTTTGAATTTTAAGAATATATTTTTCATGCTTAAATTTACTAGAACTATTTTCACTTTTGAAAAACCACCCATATAAAACAATAAATAAACAGTTAGTATAGAAGGCTGGAATGGGACTCTGAAAGGGCCTTCTTTATCCCATTGCCATCGAGTCAATTCCGACTCATAGTGGTGACCCTGTAAGACAGAGTAGAGCTGCTCCATAGGGTTTCCAAGGCAGGGCTGATGGATTCGAACTGCTGACCTTTTGGTTAGCAGCCTTTTGGTTAGCAGTGGTTAGCCTGCCATAGCTCTTAACCACTGCGCCACCAGGGCTCCAAAGCATGGGCTATAATCCCTTGTTAGATTCCTACAACGGAGGGAGAAGACACAGGACAGCTCTTTCAGCCTGTCTGTGGTGTGGTAAGTGAAAACTTGTTTGGTAGAAGGAAATTTACTTCATAGGCATCTTGCCACAAATTCAGTCCTTTCCTGTAATAAGAACCAGCGTGTTATTGTGGCTTTTGCCCTTGTTAGGCAGACCTGTTTGAAATATAACCCTGCACTGCCCTAGGAAAATCCTTTAGTCTTCTAGCTCTTGAAAATGCAATCATCAACCCTAGTTATACACAGCTCTAAATATGAGGGTCACGCGGGAAGCACCGCTGATGCTGCAAACCCTAAAAGGAGACAAGGGGTGAGCCAGGATCTTCAACATATACTTACACACCGCTTCTGCTTCCCATTTTCCTGTAAAAATCTGCCCAAGCTATATAGCATGCTGATTGCTATTTGCACTCTGCTACAAAGTGCCAGACTGTCTCCTATATTTGCTACAAACTTCTCCCAGCTCCTCCCTGCAGATGAAACACTCTCTTGCTTTTGACTGGTTTCAAGTCCTCTCTAGCTTTTGACTGGTTTCAAGTCCTCTCTAGCTTGTCACATGCCACATCCACCTGCCCCCACCTGGCAGCACAAGCATAAATATGCTCTTTGCTCCTGTATTTTTTTTTTTTTTAAGAGGAGAAATGGGCTGTTCCAGTAGCTATCCCTCCAAAGCACAGGTACGCATGCATGTGGTATGTTTTTGAAAAAGACGCCCATGAAACGGAGGAATGAGAGATGCAAACAATGGCTGACAAAGTTGCAGACTGTTCGGCTACAGTCCAGAAAATGAATCCAATTTTTCATTCTGTCATTATAAATATTTCATTGCAAATGGTACTGATTTTCTGCAACTGTGGTTAAGCAAAGGGCCTCTGTGTGAATATTTAAGAAAAAAAAAGGTGGGGGGGAAGACAACGAAGAAGAGGGAGGGGGAATGAAGGGTTAGCAACCAATTAATTTCTTCCTTTAAATGTAAAAGATTCTGGGAGAAATTCAAGAGTGATGTAGTGTGTGACTCAAAAAAGAAGAAGAAAAAAAAAAACATTTACTCTGCTCTTCTTCTGACAGTTTCTCATAAAATATCTGCAGTCCATCTATCTTTTAGTACTCCAGGCTCCTCTGGAGAGCAGAAAATGGTGGTTTAAAGCTCACTTCAGTGCCAGTCTGCGGGAGATTGCTTTCCACAGGACCCCCACTGATGGAGGCCTAGGGGAAGAGGCCCAGGAGTTATTCAATCAGCCCGAGACTCTGGGGCGGCTGGGGGTCCTTTGAGGGCTGATTATAAAGCTGCCCTCCTGTTGCCTGCCTCGGAACAGAACGAAATGAGCAGCCTCTTGCTGAGCAGATTCTGCAAGAAGGAATTTCACCTGTCATGGAGTTTGTCAGAATTTCAGGATTTATCTTGGTGCAAAATTAATAAAATACCAACCAGGATTTCAGGCGGACTACTCAGCTGTGTCATCTCAAAGTGATCTTTCACCCAGGAAAACCTGGACAGTGAGTGGAGTCAGGCTTGCCCTACTTTTCCGTTGGAGGGTAGGCAAGATGATGTGACTAATGCCACCCAAACATCAGAATGAGATTTCAAACCAATTACATACAAGGCTGAGTTACGTGTGGGTGCTACTGTCTTAATGCGTGACCCCTCACCTCTCTGCTGTAGTTCTAAAGCCTCTTTGGAATAAGGCCGAGTCTGAAGCATAAAAAGGCCATTTCTGCAGTTTATAACACAGTAGGTCCCCTATGGCATCACATCTGTTAAATTCATACACTGGTATTTCAGGTCTGGATTTGATTTATCTTTTTAAAAAGGAGTACTAACAATGGCCAAGTTAGGAGCTCATATTGTGAAACATTACAAATTAATCTTGGACTGGCAGTGAACAAGGTACTGTTTCATCTTTTGTTTTAAGGTATACGCCCCTCCTGTCCCATCACCCTCTGGGCTCCCAGCCTCAGGGAGTGGAAGTGGAGAGGAGGGGAAGAAGGAAGGGCAGGCATAGGGGATGAGCGGGGAGGGGATCAACCATCTAATCCTGTGAACCTCTGCAGTCTGGGCTGCGATAGGCTTGGTCTTCTCTGCTCATTCCACTTCAGAAGGTGGCTCACACCACACAGCTACTTTAAGTGAAGGTGTGCAGAACCAGACTTTGGTCAGCTTGAACTGAGGACTGAGTAGATCAGAAGCAATTAGCTCTCATCCTCGGAGTAGGTAGCATCACATCACAGATGGGGCCAGTGTGTGGGGGACTGGATTGGCACTTGTAACCCTGGCTGGACCAGGCCAATGGACTGAGTAGGTAAACATTTCTCAGGTCCCCGGTCTCGCTCAGGTTTCATCCCAGGCATTGACTCAGATTCAGAGCAAGGTTAACTGGAACGGTCATGAGCACCTGCCTTGCTCCCTGACCTCCAGCCACGCTCAGGCAATGGGGCCTCTTAGTAACTGGTGATTGGCAGCACGCCTTCGGCTTTCAGAGTCAGCAGACTGGTTCAAGGTGACTGCAGCTTCCCTATCCAGTTTTCTCATCACCGGTATCTAAATGAGACATTAAACTACCCTGGAATGCCTTCCTTCCAGCTTGTGCCCTAGTTAAATGAAAGTCTTGTTTTGGAGAGCCACTTTTACAAAGCAGTAGTAGCCTGACAATATTAACACCAAGAGATCTCAGGAAAGAGTGGGAGAGAGAGAAAGGGCTGGAAAGTGAATGCACAGATGGTGGGAGGGGACGCAGGGCGCTCTCAGCAGGCTTCAGTGGAGATGCATTAACTCCGCAGAGGGATGAGGGCTTCCCACCAGTACTGTCATGAATTATAACTGAGTATGGGAGTGAGACCTTCGTGCCTGTCTCACAGCAAATATACTGTTCTATTTTTCTGCACGCTCACCTCTCACCCTTATAAACTCAAAGCAAAGCCGAGCACACTGCTGATATTTAATGGTATCACAGTAGCCTTTTATATTTCTAGGAGGCACACAAACTTTGCAGATGTGCCTAGTGGTACAAGTCAGGCAATTATAAAATTAAGCTTTGGCAAGGTAAAAAAGGGAGCCTTTGACGGGGGATTTGGGTTTCCAGTGCGAGGTGAGCTGGTCTTCAGCTGGCTGAGAGGTGGCATCAAAGGAGGAGAGGACTACGCATAAAGCAGGCCCCCAGACACGCTGCTCTGGGTACAAGGGAAAAGCCCTACTTTGTAAACTTTCCCCTCCTCCTACAGGACAGCGGTTCCTGCCCCGTCGCTCCCCGGCTCACTCATTCCATGAAGTTATCAATGAAGGAGGCCTGTTATTTTAGGCAGTTTAAAATTTCACCACTTTTAAAGGACTCTTTTCCCCTGCCTTTCACTCCCGTTTAGAGCCTCGGAGTTGCTGTTCTAAATGACAGCACCGTGAGCACTGCTTTTAAGCACTATTCATCTTGCCCGCCACATTGCAGCTTTTACAGAACACCGCTCTCTCCAATAAGGGGAACTTACTCCTTCATAGCTGCAGGGCAAAGCCTGTTACAAGCAGTAGATTCACTGCAAATATAACAATAAAGGATACAAATGTGAATTCCTCTTAAAATACATGTTTGGCTCTGAAGCTGCCTTGCCTTAGCAAACTCGATCAAGAGCAGCCTGTCCGTCTTTCTCCAAGTGCACATCAATAGCTCATTTCACGCAGATGTCCGAGGCATCACCACGCTGATGGATCAAGAAGGTGCGGGAATGAATTCTCTGTCCATTTCAGGGGATTTATAGTTGAAGTCCATGGGTGGCATTTCTCTTACCCTAATTGCCAGGACAGTTGGATATGGAAGTGATGTTTTCCAATATTCAGATAAAAGTTTGTAAACACAAAAGGTCTACGATTGCCACTTAGCCTCTGCTAACGTGAGGAAACCGATCCGTATGTGGAGCAAACATCTGAAGCAGGAACACGTGCACAAGTTCAATGTGCTCTTGACTGCAGAATGTTCTAGAAATTTGGATTTCCAGCCCTGTCTAAAGGATCCATCTACAAAAGTGCTGAGACAGAGCTCTGTCTTTACAACTATGGACACAGTTTCTCGTTCCTAATGGAGGCAGGTCTTCCAGTGCTGTGGCAGCAGGCTGTCTTGACGACGAAGACGGCTGGGCCAGCAAAGCCCAGCCAAGGCAGAATGTGGCAGAGGTGATGAACATTTCCAGGGGGCGAGGGGGTGGAACTACAGAACTGGCCACAAAGCTCTTCAGTACACCCCAGCTGGATGCTCCATAAAGTCGCACTGATGGCAGTTCGGAGATGGCCATCTGTTGTCAACTCTGGGCCAGACAAAAAAATAATGTAATGGCAGCTCGCTAACAACAGGGCTGTTGGAGGAGGGAACGAGTCCTAGAATGAAGAGGTTGTGCTCCCTCTTTTAATAGCGAAAACCAGCCATCGATATGAACATCAAGAAATTAATGGATGGAGAATTTTTAAAAATTGAGCTGGGGTGCCACAGAAATGATTCAAATGCAAATAAAGTGGTCTTAGCTTATTGCAATTACCTCTGTTGCCCTTACCTCAGTCATATTAACCACTTGGTTCTTGAAAATTTGACGACCAGCACACATGGTAAAACAGTGAGGGCCAAATTTAGAAAAGGTGAGCCCAGGTTGTGCCTCCAAGCATGCATACACAGATTAGGCATTTATTGGTACAAAATGGATAATTGAAAATGCATTTAGTCATTTAGCCCAAATGAGTTCCTTGTGACAATCATGCTTATCTATCTTTCTGTATGCTTGCTTAATTTGTAGATGCAGTTTTATTAAAAAGCAAAATAAAACCACCTTACCTTTAGACACATTACGAATGCCATAAAATTATAATCTCCCTTCTTTGTTCATGAAAAACTCCAGCTTTTTGCTACTGCATAGATGACAGGAAGGCAGAAGAGAGAGGAGGGAGATTATAATGGTCAAACTGAGGTTTGCTATGTACTATCCTATTTCTGTGTCCTACATGATTAACTTTCTGCCTTCAATGGTAAGGCCAATCAATCCTGATTGAATTATCCAATATTAACAGCTGAAAGTGATCAAAACTAAGGGCAAAAACATAGCACCAATCAATAAATCAATGCAAATGATTCGGTTCCTGGAGATCCGATCAAGTAAAGGAGAGAGATCAATTTAACCACTGAGCAAATTAAGTGGAAGTCACTGTAGCACCAATTTACTTCAAAAGCCCCGCAGGCCCACAAAGCAAAGACACGAGGTGATGTATCAACGGACCCGTTCCAGAACGACACGCTCACTCACCACAATTTATACTCCTGCAATTCTCTGAGCGTATGGGCTATGTTTAGGGGTTAAGATTTCAGCCCCAAGGTCAGGAGACATACAAATCTATGGAAACAGAGAGTTCATGGGACAGACAGACACTCCAAGGTCAAGAAAAGGCAGGAAGTATACTTTCCCTACAAGACTTTCCTCCAAAATGATCATTATAGGACGATGATATGCTAGGCCTAGAGCTGGTGATGGGTAAATACCTCCAATTCAGGGGTCCCAAAGGAGGACTCATGGAGGGCAGGGCTTTAAGTTTCATGGTTGGAGTCAGGGATAAGAAAATAAATTTCAAATTTGTTTAGAAATAAAAATAAAACAATTGAAAATTATAGTTCTGAGAAGAAGATGGGTATGAAGGGCAAAGTATCTTTAGAGGCACCTCTCTGAGATGTGCTGACAGCTGTAGTACAAATTTTTCATTCCCTCTACTTGCAAAAGAGGATTTCAGCCTGACTTGGGGGAAATATGGAAACAAAACAATCTTCCCCGTAACCACACCCAAACCCTACTTCATGTTATGGATGGCCAAGATAAAACTTTTGTCTTGATCACACTTCCTTCATTTTTTTGTGGGGGCTGGAGGAAGCACGTCATTTTGAAATAAATTTCTGAAAGTAAACATGAATTTTAGTTTTATAGTTATACACTGCAAACAAACAAAAAAAGTCCAAGACTCCTATTCACTTGAAAAAGACTGATTAAAAATAGGAATTTCTCCCTGTAAACGAATTAACATGAAATGATGTCAAGGTATGATTGAGAAATTATTTCAGTGAACTAGAATAGAGAACTAAGGAAAATCTTGACATTTCTGGAACAGAGATTTTAAGTAATGATGAATCTTGATGCTACTTGACTTAGGTCAGCATCAAGGAAGCAGGGCACTGTCCAGGGAACCAGTGTTCAGCGAGTATCTGTTATGTTCCATACATTGTGCTGAGTGCTCAGTAGCAGCTATCTTCTTAAATTTTTACCAGAACCCTGGGAGTTAGGCATGAGTATCTTTATCATCTCCTTCATGCTTATTTTACAGATGATGAAACTGAAGCTCAGAGCCAACATCTCCTAAGTGGCAGTAACCAGAATCAAACTCTGACTGATCTTTCCTTCATACTAGGTGCCTCTAGAGACATAAAACAAATTTTAAAAATCCATAAAAACTATTTTTTAACTGTTAACCCCCATCAACAAAAAAGGTGATTTGGGATCTTCTAGGTGCCTAAGTGTCCCACATCTGTAGATATCTGAATTATATCCTTCCTTCAAAACCAGCTTCAACGTTTCCTACATGATGGCTTTCTTGATTTTCCTAGCTGGAGAATAAATATGTCCTATTGGAATAATTATAACAATTTATTGTAATAATATATAACATGCTGTTCATTTGAGTAGCTTACCTTTTCTAGTAGACTGTAAATATGATGTAGTTCTAATTATTTTTGGTGTCTTATAAAGTGTTGGGTAGCATGGCACATTTAAAAAGATTAAATAATATCTTTATAACTTTTTAATAAACATATTTTTACCTAATGATGGTACTGGAACTACAGTAGACTCTTGGCATTTATGGATATAGCATTTTTGCTTTTGATTATTAATAAGGAATTCTAAACGTCTCAACATATATTGTTTACTAATTGAGACATGGATTTGAGCTACAGTTTCTGAAAGCCTAGTTTAGGCAAATAGCTAAGTGAGCAAGTGGCCTGGTCAGCACGAAGCAGCCACATTTCAAGGCTGTATTGTTGTCTTCTATGGCCCATCCCATAGGCAGGAATTCTTTTTTTTTTTTTTAGAAATATGACCGTAAAACTTGAACACTTGTAGTGTGAAAATATGCATCAAAATTAGGTGACTTGGTAGAAAAGTGATTCAAGAAGAAAGTCAAACAGGTGTTGAGACAACTACATAAACTTTAGTGATGTGTGAAAAGCTTGGTATAGCCTCAGAATGTCAAATGACTCCTGTATGTTGAATGTGAAAAGGACTGCACTCATAACTTAAGGAAGTGAAGGTACAAGTATCAAAATAACCTTTGATTCAAAAAGAAATGAAATACCAGAATCTCAGAGCCTAAAGTTCATCTAGGCCACTTCCCTCTCCCCCGTCTGCCAGAATTCCAATGACCACTGAATTCATAATATGGTGCCCTGACATAAACTTTCTATGTGGACGCATTGGAAAAGAATGATTCAACCACTGCCACTAACTTGTAGCTTTTCTAGAGATACCAATTAAATAGCAATGAGTGGATTACAAGAAAAAGTGGCCTATTCAACAAGATTTTTACAAACATACCACTTGCTCACACCTGTATAAACCACTCTGGATACAAATATGTACTGTAGGATATTATTCTTGGACCACACCATCCCTCTCTCAAAGGAGCTTCCTTAAGTTCTGCTGAAAAAATTGTGAGATCTATCAGGAAAATGTGAAGCATTCAACATATTCATTTGTTTTTAAAATAATAAAATATTCATTTAGTTCATATAATGGACACTTATTCCAAAGCACATATCCCCTACCAGCAAGCTAGTGGGCCTTTTAAGTTAATTAGAATTCCTTGCAAAAATGGGAGAAAACTCTGCCAAAAGAACACAATTATATTTGCTAAGAATTATACATTATAAGTCTCTGGCCCAGCATTTAGTACTTTTGGTTAGCACGTTTTGGGGGTAGTATGAAGAATGAAGAATGAGAAAAAGGGTATCCTAGGTGGAGTGCTTCTTAGAAGCAAAGTGGGTGATCTCCTGAAGGGACGATGTATAATGACGAACTATCTGAACTCGGCCTTGTAGGCAATGGCAATAAAAATAGCACATACTCTATCTATATACACACACACATCAGTAAAGCACTTCTATGCACACACACACACAAATGCTTTCATGTTTTTAACTGGGCATAAACAATGAAGGAAACATAAATGTAAGTTACCTATTATGGTCATGAAATCATCTGTGTAACATTAAAAGATATACCATAGTTAGGTGTTTGACTTTATATGGTCATAAACACATGGAAACAGTTGTGTGCTCTGTATTATAACTTCTATGCTATCGGTTCTCAAAGTGTATCCCAGGGGCCTCTGGGAGTGTCCAAGACCTTGTAAGGGGGTCTGTGAGGTCAAAAGTAATTTCATGAAATATTAAGACATTGTTTGCCCTTTATACTCTCATTACCTCATGAGTGTACAGTGGAGTATTCCATGACATGCAATGACATTGACTCTTTGACAGTTAATGGACTATGTGCTTGTATATTCTTGTATTTAAAAAAAAAAACGTATTTTGATTTCTAATATGGAAAATATTGATAGATAATAACCACATAAACCAAACCTTTTGCAGTCCTCAATAATTTCTATGAGTGTAAATGTGTCTGGATATCAAAGAGTTTGAGCATCACTGCTCTATACTAACTGAAAAAGAGTGAGGAGTCTATGTTCTGTGAGACCCTAAAATATATCTAACAAAAACCTGGGGTCCTGAAGAATGTGTTTAATTGCTTTATTTGGGGTACTCCTCAATGAGGCACAGGCCACCACTGCCTGCTGGCTCTTTTACAGAAAGACACTGAAGGTACCATCAATTTAGTTGACTTAGAATCTACTAATACAGTACAATTAGTAGTAGTAGAGTCTAACACAGTACAAGGAGCCCTGGTGGTATAGTGGTTAAGAGCTTGGCTGCTAACCAAAAGGCCAGCAGTACAAATCCACCAGCTGCTCCTTGGAAACCCTATGGGGCAGTTCTACTCCGTTCTATTGGGTCGCTATGAGTCGCAACTGACATGACGGCGCCTAACAACAACAACAACACAGTACAAAATGGCACTTTGTGGCAAAGTTTTTTCAAGAATATTAAACAGAAGTCAGTTGTTACAGAATCTCTACACCTTTGATTTTAAACTATTATCTAATTCTGTTTACCAACTGCTAAACAATAATTTTATATTAAAATTTTTTGGCAATTTATATACTAATTAACAGTATCATTAGGTGTATTAGCCAATCCTTTACAGATTCATAAACACCAAAATGACCTAATTTTTGATACCTACTCCAATAAGAATATATATTTTTTAAACATAAATTTAGATTATATAAAAAGACGTGCTTTTAAACAATAGTTTAACTTGGCCTATCTCCTACATCCAATTCGCAAACAATGTGACAACATGGAATCCTTTTTAGAAGTGATTAAAAAAAGTAAGAAAGCAACTATCCTAATTCTGGTCCACTGACACATTATAACTATTAAAAATACTTTTTATTTCATCTCTTTAACTTGCCATTTGCTCACTTATAGAATGATCACTGTGTAGCCACAAAATTCACATAAATCTGGTTTTACCAGAGGTCAAGAACACAAAGCTGCTCCAGGGCCCACACGGTGGGTTGGAAGACTGAGCGGTGGGTCAGGATCTGAGTCGCTTAGTCTTTTTAGTTGTTTGGAGGGTTCAATGCAAAAAATAATTAGAAAAAAACCCCCTGTTTTAGACTAAATAACTTTATTGTTAACAATAATGCTCAAAATAAGAAAATAATTTTGAATCCAAATGCATTCTCCTCAAGGACACCAACATCATTTAAATCATTCCATCAGAAAAATGAGGACAAGCTGTTATACCCATTTTTCAGATGAAATAACAGAAAAAAAAAAGGCATTTTCTTTTTTCTGTAGGTGACATTTTTAGAATAGAATCCAGGTCTCTGACTCATAAATTAACTACTTGTCTACTGTTGAGAATAGTTACAATAGCCAAACAATTATATTAAATTTGTATCTTATATTCACACCCATTATTTCATTTTCTCCTTACAACAACCAGGTAACATTTTAAGTTTATTACTTCTTCATCTCTGAGGTTCAGAGATGGTATGGACCAGTCCAAGGTCACAGATCTAGCAAATAGGATGCTCAAGACTAAAACCAACGTCTTTGGGCATCAACATTACCAATTACAAGGCTGTTGCTAAGTTGTAATTATTCTATTCTATTAAATGTAAGAAACACATATTGGACAAGAATGTAGCTTTCTTCTCTTCCCTTCTCCCTTCCAATTTTAAGCCCCTCAGGACAACAATAACCTGGACATCCATCCAGCATGGAACCCAGTGGGAACAGAACATGAATAAAACAGGATTCGGGAGGATGGGCCGTGGCAAGCGAGGTGTCTGATCCCACAGTCCAATAAACCTGACCCCTAAGTCTATCACTCTGGGTCAGAAGGTCCAATTACCAGGGTTGTTCTACTTCTTTTTATGATTGACAGCAGCCAGAGGCAAAATTACTTTGGAGTCTGTTAATCCAGCCTCTAATTTTCCCTTTGCCCCAATACACACAAAGCATCATGGTGGCCCAGGGTGAGTGATCCCATGAATCCAGATTCAAAATGCCTTTGTTTCCTATAAGAACAGCAACAGAGTTCAATCCCAGTCCTCCTCAAGGGGACAGTACCTGCAGCTCTGTTTGGAAGAAAAACTTCTGAGGACATTGTGTACAATCATAGATCTTGTCTTCTTGTCCATGGGCAGAGAAAATATGCTGCTGCAACTTGTTTGCTTGAACAAATACTGAAACGATAAAAAAATGGTGGGCTTTGGGTTATTTTGTTTCTGAAATGCCCTTAGTCAATGACTCCCCATAAACAGACAGAGCGGGCTGAATGGCACGCCTCCTGGGTACGACTGCTGCCAGGGACCTGGGGAGAGCTAAGTCCACATTTGCTCGTGGTTGGGTCTCTGGCTTTTGTTAAGATGCACTCTACCGAGCCCCTAATTCAACACAAACAGCTCCAAAGTAAAGGTTCACAGAGGCCCTGCTCCCTATAAATCTTTTAAAAATAAAGCCGAAAATTGTCAAATGCATAGCACTGTCTGAACTGAAATGAGTCTTATTTCTCAGCAACCCACAGGTTAAGAAATTATAGATGCCAAAACCCTGTTTATTGTATTCGCCTAAAGTTATAGCTAGCAAACAGTTCTCTATTTAAATGTGTTAATGCTAAAAATTATATCCCACAGCTACTCTGGGGCACTGTCTATAAATGTGAAACAGAACGGCAGGTAAATTCTCTTTGGATACTTTAAGATCAACTCAGCCTACACACTGAATGCAAGGGTTTCAATAATATAAACATGTTCAATTTTAATGACTACAAAACAAGGCCCTAAGACTGTGTAACAGTTTACCTAGGAGACATACTATTAATAATTAAATTGTAGATGCCAGAGGCAGTGTTTGGGTTGGCAGAACTGACTTCTGATGGATGCCTGGTGCACTGTGACCTAAAAAAGTTTGCATCTACAATATTAATCTGTATAGGCAGGGAAAGGATTTATTAAAGATGTTGGCATTTGACTTTGACTCCGCTCTAATCATTAAAATTATTCTAATTGCCAGCCAACCTAAAATATTAGAATATTGTTCTGGTGAGTCATACATTTTAATCACATTTCTCATTACCTTAAAAAACTGCTCAGGTTTCCTCTTCCACATAACATGCTTTATATTGGAAGGTTTTTTCTTTTTTTTTTTTTTTTAATTGTTATTTCTAAAATTACTTCAAGGTACACTAAAACAATTCAAGTCTGTCTGCAGAGAAAACGCAGGCTGCTCACGGTTAATGCGTTTTTGTCTCTTTACCCATATTGGCAAAAAGAAACGGGGTTTCCGTATAGATCCGCAGCTCATCTCCGTATAACTTAACACCATTTTCTGAGACTTCTGGCTCCAATAAGAAAGAACTATTTTATTAGGGATTTTGGTCATGAGGTGACCTACGACCTAGTCCTCCTTGGTGAAGACTGATCTATTATGAGCTTTTATAAAGAACCCACACTCTCAACTCTTTGTGTCTTAAGATACAAAGGACATTTAACATATGGTAAAAACATTACTATGTTTTTTTAGATATAAATCTGGAAGAATAAAAAATAGTTCCAAAGGAAAAAAAAGTGGCTGATGGAATTATTGAACTAAGGAGTTTAAGAAGCAAATGTTGAACGCAGCTCCACCTGCACACTTAGGTGCTAGTTCTGCTATTTGTGCAACGAACATGGCCCCTTTCTTTTTATTTTATTATGGAATAGAAATCTATAGGCTAAATACAGTGAAGGTTAATAATCAATGCTTGAAATTTTGCTCTGCAAACAAGTCAATTTTGAGAAAGATACATATATATATGTATGTGTGTGTGTAACTTATCCCCCTCTGACAAATATGAAGGAAAAATAGCCTGGAGGGGCTTTGTCTACTGAGTCTAAGATACATGCAAAATAATCACAAAGGATTTTCCAGAACAACTGTCATTGTTGGGAAAGTACCAAAAATCTGTGTGGTCATATTTCAACCCCATGGGCTTCAAATCATAGTTTCTGATTTACCTTTTTTTTTTTTGCTGCTAAAAATTGTAATGCTGTAAATATCTCATGAAAGCCATTTTCTTCAAAATGTAAATCTGTATCAACTTTGACTTTAAAAATCTAATTTCAGAGAAATAAATGCCTCACCTCATCTGTGTCTCCAATCTACTTTGTAGTTCAATGAATTTTGGGAGCGTTTTCGTAGTATCTTTTTATTTTTTAGGGGGAAATGCTATGACATTCCCCATGCTTAGATAACAGACATGTGCTCACAACACGGCACTTTTTGTTGAACGTCTTGTGATTAAAAAGCAGCTTTGTGCAGGCAGCCTTAGCCTGGGTAACCTTTTAACATCAAGAGGAAAAAAGTGAACAACACATGATGTCCTTTTTCAAATGGAAAAGTGCAAACTTCTGGAGAACTTGAAATGCCATTTGTCCATCCTGACAGTAAACCTTCCTGTCCATTTGAGCCTTTAAGTAGTCTGTAATCAATAACGCTAATAAGCAGAAATCAAACATCTTCCCCCAAATTGAACTAAAGTCATATCTGTAAAAGGCCACAGCACTGGGAAGTATACTCTGGTAGGAAAGACATGATGTGGCCATTAAATTCTCCAAAGTTTTCCTGAAATGATCTTCCTACCTGTGAAGCAGACTGGACACTTGAAGGTTCCTCCCATTCCTTCGAAGCTGTGCTCTATCAGGTGGCACTGGAGTTTGGCAGGGGAATCAAAGGTTTGGCTGCAGAGCTTGCATTCATGGTTCAGTCCTTCATCTGTTAAGGAAAACGCATGAATAAAAACGTTGAAACCAACCACATCTTTAACAGACTACTGAGTTCACTATAACAGCCTCCATTAAACTATTTCCATCAACTAATATAAATATGTAGTAGTGCATATGGTCTCTGGTTATTTCACATTATTTATGAATTCATATCAATTAAAAACATTTTTGGAATTTAAACTCCAAAGATAAGCAGAAGTCAGATTTTATCTTAGGGCTAATACGTTTTATTACGCTTTTAAAATATTCTTGGTATAGCAATAATGAGGCATCTCCTTTTCACTAATTATCATGATTTAAGGCAAGGTGTATTTTCAAAGTCTGAAATAAAGGAACTACAGAAAAGTTGACATTTCGTTTTCTCTATGTCAATGCTACTTCTGCAGCTTCTTCCTCAGTGTGTCTCTCCTCTGGTTTATCTAGAAGGTTCTATCTCTAATCATAAGGTTTTCAACGTTATTCCCATTGACACAGACTTTTCCCCCCATTTCCTGGATTTTTTGACAATTTTGAAGTATTATTTGAAGTATTATTAACAGTTATTAAAAAAAAAAAAAAACCCATTGCCGTCGAGTCAACTGACTCATAGCAACCCTTTAGGACAGAGTGGAATTGCGCCAAAGGGTTTCCAAGGAGCACCTGGTGCATTTGAACTGTTGTTCTTTTGGTTAGCAGCCATAACACTTAACCACTATGCTGCCAGGGTTTCCATACTACTTTATAAATGTTCTTTTCTGTTTGGTACTCCTAGTACTAGTACCCCATATTTTTCTTAGATTATTGCTACCTTTACTTTGTAAGACAGTTTCAATATCTCCCCCTGATCCAGACTATGTCTTTCTCCAAATGCACTTTTACGAGCTCCAGGATCACTTTTGACTAATACTCGATTTTCCTTTAATATCTTAGGAACAAAATGATAGAAAAATGTGTTGATGTAATAACAACTGCTATATAAAGATTTTGTATGACAGTTATTTTGATGTTGCTTTTATTCTCATTGAAATGTTTCTGAAATTTAAAATTTAAGGATTGTTCTAATTTGTTTCAACTTGCCATTGTAAGTAACAAAAGATATTAGCTAAACAGCCTACCTGCCACTCCTGTAGTGCCTATTGTGTTTCAGGCTCTGTTGTTCTAAATATTTACAGATACTAATTCATTTAATGTCACAACAACCCTATGAAGTAGGTACTACTATTATTGCCAATGAGGCCCAGAGAGTTTAATTAACTTTGCTCTGAGTCACAACAGCTAATAATTGGTAGAGCCAGAACATAAGCCCAGGTCATATGAATTCGAACCCAGGCTGTCTGGCTCCAGGGTTCATGATCTTAACAAATATGCTACGGCATATACCAGCTACTCCCAAGAGCACTTATTAGGAAGAGTAAGGGGTAAGAGGCTGCAATTTAACCTGGCTTGTTATGAAGTTATATTTTCTCCTCTCTTATTTTTTTTTTATTAACAACGATGGAAAATGCTGCTAAGGAACATCTATGGAACATCTATGTCTAAGGAATAAAAGACAAATCCACACCGTGGGTGTAACAAGTCTATACTCCACAGTTATTTCCCTTCATTCAAAGAAAACATGCATGTGTAAGTTGTTCACCAGTTGGTATCGCTGGCAACACAAAGGCCCAATTACAAAGTGAATTATTATTAGCTAACTAGGGGTAAAATCACTCTATTTGTATTCCTAATCTTTCTTCTCACACAAGTATGAGTCTTTAGAAGCAGAGGATTGGAATTTGTAAAAAGAGTAACAAAGCACTAATTAAGCCACCCAGTACTGTCTACATTTCACAAGAGATAAAAACCTACTCTATATTTGGGTGGCACAGTAAATTCCTTGATTATAATTATGTAAGAGGGGGTTTAATTGTACATACTGACATGACAAGGGGTTATACAAAAAGCTTTAGGGATTATGTAAGATCAAGGGTTTTTCATCTTTCTTTTTATTTTAATCCTATAGTCACCAAAAATTTCCAAATTGTAGACATTAAGAAATGTAAGAAACACCACTTATTAGAGAGAATTGGGTCAGCAAGTTAATCATCAGAAATACCTGTCGAATTTTTTTATGTCCTCAATGCTGCACACCTTTATCTTGGGAAGTAAGGATGGTAACTAAGAGTTCTAATCTCGTTTTAAATTACATTTGTTTTGCATAAGAACCAAGATGTGGTCTGTGGGTGTGAGGAGATAAACGTTTGTTCTTGAATTCTTAAATCTGCATTGTTTTTGAAATAATGTACAGATCTGGCAGGTTTTCTTGGAGACAATGATCGACAGTTACAACACATAAGCTGAATCACGTAAGTTAGGCTGCTCTTTAATGTAACTTCATCTTTTCTTGACTATGAGTACCCTGTTTGGAAAAATAACAGACAGGAAAATAAGTAGGATATATGTATATGACTACAACAATGGGCTCCAGCATAGCAATGATTTGAGAATGGTGCAGCACTGGACACAGTGTTTCGTTCTATTGTACATAGGGACCCCATGAGTCAGAACTGCCTCGATGGTACCTAACAACAATACGATTGCAAGAGTGTCCTCATCAATTTATTTTCTTTCCAAAGAACAGAGAAATTCCATTCCAAAATGTTAAAGAATCCAAATTTCGTCAAGTGAATTCATAAAAAGGTGATACAAGGGTATCTGTACATTATTAGTATAGGCTTATTTTTAACTAGCTAAGAAATAAAAAAAAAAAATTTTTATTTCTACTCTTTATTTGTGAAGGCACTAAGTGATGGTAATAATAATAACAATCACATCCAGTATTTTCAGAACTCTTAACAGTTTACAAAGCACATTAAAATATTGAAAAAAATGTCGGAAATTCTACCTGGCTTTCATTTGTAAGTTACCCAGTGAGGTCTTTACCAATAAACTGATCTCCTAGTTATCTGAGTAGAAGAGAAAACATATCTAAATTGTTACACAGCAAAAGATAGAGAAGCAAAGGCCGGTTTACCCCAAGCTAGGCAGTGAGCATACCCACCCACTTCTCTCACCTTTCTTTATTTCCCTACTCCCTTGCCCCATTCTCAGTGCTTGTATATTGTCCCAGGGTCAAATGTATAAAAAATAAAAGACCTCAGGGGCCCAAAACATTCGGACAACTGGTTAATATAACACATTTTGTATTATTTTTAATTGAAGAAGGGAAGGAGAAGCAGGTAGTAAAGGAAAGCTAATCAAACTAATTACTTAAGAGTAAGAATTTTAAAAGTTTGTCCTTTTTCGTAGTCTCTGTATAATCCTGGCCTTACATGTTCTATATTTACCTTTTGTGGTTAAAAGTAGTGTATTAGTTTTCAAAGATTTTCTAAAAATCCTTAGTACTGGGGTACCTGGATGAGCCAAACCCTTTTCCTTTCACAAGTGAGTTTCCTGTTTTTTCACTGTCTGGTATGAGTAGTAAAGACTAAGAAAGGATAACTGTGGTTTCAGTTTAAACCTGACGTTCATGAGGTGACAGTATCAACACCTGCCGTTTCAGGTGAACCTAAGGTTTAGACTCAGGATTTTGCCCATAAAGTCATACCTTCCACTTTGTCCCTCCCTGCTTTTTTCCTAAAGGTGCCAAAGAAGCTTAAAACACCCAATCAAAATAACCAGGTTCTGTGCTCCAGAAAGGCAGCAGCTGACAGTAATTGGATAATACATTCTGACTCATTTAGTAAAAACAGATTCTGAGTCGATTGATTTAAGAAGCATCACAATATTCCATTAAGGCTATAATAGGCTAGTGTTGCCCTATTTTTCGTTAAGTGTCATAGATGGGAATCTATGGATGAGACTTTAGGTTTTTCTTCCTTGTTTTGCTGACGTATATTCTCCAGATCTTCTCCACTGAGCATAATTTGTCCTTGTAGATTACTTTGTGAAATTAAAACAAAATAAAAAACCACCCCTTCTATGGTCTACTAATAAAGGTTGATTACACTGAAATTCTCATTGCCAAAGTTAGAAAGGAGATAAGGAATATTAAGGTGTACAAAAACCGCCAGTTCCGAACATTAGACTTAAAGGTATTCTAGCTAACTAGGTGTGAAAACAGAGATTAGCACAAGGAAAGGAAGAAAGAAATGTTAGCCAGCCAATGAGTCTGTTCACTGAGGAGGCTAGAGAGCTTTCAGTATAAGCCTGTATCTTTCCAGACCAAGCAGAAAACCCCTTACTGCTGTTCACACATTCCACATTGCAGGTCAATGTCAGAACAGGCAAAAGGAAAGCCTACCGCCCAGCACATGCTGGAGGCCAGCAACTTCCTGTCCTGGTCAGCCACTTTAAGTCATGACCAAAGATAGTTTGGACATAATTGAAAAATAGCTACACATGTATAGAAACTTCAGCTAAAATAATTTCCATTTGTTAATCTTCATTTAGCTAACAAGTGTGAACATAAATGTAAACAGGAATCAAGTCTACATAAAAAAGACTGATGCTAACGTAAATATTTACTCCAGTATTAAATGATTCAAAGGAGGGAGTCTGAATACATAATTGCCGTACAACCCTATTACCTTAGTAGGAAACGTGATAATCATTTATGAAACTTTGTGCTCTATGAATAAAATCTGCTTATCTAAGGCCAGTTCAAAGGGGAAATGGTAATTTCTGTTTCTCCAATTTATAAAACCAGGACCTACATAATTATTAATCAGCTAGTTTTATAACAGACAAAATAACAGTTACCATTTGGATGCTCAAGCACAACACACATTATGAGCTCCAACACGGTAACTGTTAGTTTAACACGAGACACTGACATTTCAATATAAGCTTTAAACAAGAGAAACCCTTTAAGCAGCCTCCAGACTGTGTGTCCCATGTTTATACTCCTTTTCCTTCAATAAAAACAAAAATCTAGAGCAGCTACAAGCAAATGTTCAGTGGTTGACTTACACACAGCTGTTATCCCAGGAATCACTGGGGGCCCCCTTCTATCGTCTGATCAACACTCCAGCCATTACTGAGGACCAATTTGTAACGGTTTATAAGTAGAGCTCCTTCTCTCATTTACCCTCGAGACTGGCCAGAAGGGTCCTTCAGCCTCTTCCACTACATAAATCTATAGGCTAAAGTCCAAAGATATAAACCCCTCCTGGTAAATCATCACGTGGCAGGGGCCATACTTAAAAGCTCCGATCTGAGTGGGAGTAAACTCTGCCCTCAGAATCCAGGCAGAGAATCAAATGCCCTGCAGTTGTAATTTTTCCAGTTCGAAAGTGTACCACTGTATCCTTACATATATATATATGTATATATATATTTAAGTCCAAGAAAACTATGCCCTAAACCAATTCCCAGCCCCCCTTGGCTTTACTTTGCTTCTCCTCTTCCCTGAGTTAATTTCCAAGCACACATTTATAAGCTAGGGGTCTGAGGAGTAACAAAGAAAAGCCATACATGACAAAACTCACCCCTCGGCTACGTTGGCTCGCCCCAGAAGCCAGGAGTAGAAAAATAGGCAAACCGTAACTGTAATTTGCCACGCACACAGCCATCAAATTCTTTCTAGGTCCAGAGCACTCAGGCCACTATAATTTGTTGTATTATATACTGCACATATTTCACAACTAACATAAACACACTGAGGTGCTAATCTGGCAACGGAGAATATTACTTAGGCTTCAAAGTCTGCCACTAGATTATTCATTAAGCCCCCAATGTAAGGAAGAATTTCAGAGTAGTAAATATTGTGTAAGCCTTCCCCCCACTCCCCCCACACCATTTAAAAAGTTCTGTCCTTATTCTTTTGAACACTTTGGCAGGAAAATGAATGTTGCCTGAAGGCTGACACTGGTACCTTTTTGGCATTTTCTCGCTGGCAACATTGGAATGTCTGCCACTGTCAATATTTCTGTGCCACATGAGGGAGGAACATGAGACTAGCATAAGACTCTCACAATAAGAGAGAGAGGGTACCTGGAATATGAAGGGGAAGGGAGCACCAGCTACCTAACCTTTGACTGTCCGTGCACAAAGTACCCAACCCTTACGGTTCTCAAGAAAAGCAAAATGATATACATTCCAGGGTCTTTGGGGGGTCTCAGCCAGAACTATTTCAGGGAGACCTAACAAGGTGTACGTCTGCATTTAACTCAGTTACTACCTGTTTTTGGCCAACAGTCTAAAGGCTACTATGCTTTTGGACTTTATAAGCAAACTCACTGATATTGACACTGTTATTTCCTGTCTTGAACTCATTATCAGCAGGGCTGGAGCAGGAAATGATTCAACTGGGGGAGGCTGCATTGTACCCAGCAGATTTTAAAGAGCCCAGGGGCTGCCTAGAGCCTCATAAACATCAGCAGCTTGGAAACTAGCAGGAGGTCCAGGTGGGTAGGGATGGGAGAGTCAGTCAGTGGGATTTCAGATGATCTGAGATGCAATATTGTCCAATTCCTTGGCTATTATTATCAGTTGTGTGCAGTACTTATTATTCTCATCACTGTTTTTTTTTTTTTTTTACTGGGTCTGGGAGGAGAAAATATTGGAATGTTTGAACAATAAGCAATAAAACAAACAACCCACCAAAGAGTGGCTTCTCTCCAACTATGGGAACTCAGCAGAGACATGTTGGCACAAGTGGGGAAAAGGGATAAGCATATAGACACAAGATGCCCCTCGAACCTGACCAATATGCTGATACTTCCAGTTCTTCTTCCCTTCTTTTCTACTTTCAGAATCTCAGAGGAACTATTTGATGTTGGCAAATAGTTTGAAAGATGAAAAGTTTGGCAACAAATGTTTTTATTAAAAAAAAAAAAAAATCCTCCTCTCCCATCCCCACCAAAACCCCACACCTTTTAACAAAGAAAAAAAAAGAAGGTAGTTCATGTTTCTTAGTAAAAAATATGGTAAGCCCTAAAAAGGCAAGAGTGAGGAAAGGGGTTGGGGTGAGAAGCAAGACCAACTACAGCTGAAATACATTTCTCTAAGTTGATTTAGGAATTAGAGACGCTTTCGAAACATTAGCTTAGTGTATAAACCTTTGACTTCAGTATCGGCCACTGGACTCCATAGAAAGCATTCCAGTTTACCTGAACGGTCTACTGTCCTCTTGTTTATACTCACTTGAATACATGAAACGAAACCTTTTTCTTTGGAAAAAAATTTTCACCACATAATCTTTACTGGTGCTGTTTTGCTGCCTTAACAGAAACTTTCTAAGCACACAAAGATGAGTATTAAAAATTTACTTCCATGTTGCATAATAAATTAGACGTAGAATATGATTGGAAATAGCATGTTTCCAGTTCAGTAGTGCATCTCAGCTGATGCCTATTTAAGAGGGGTGGGTTGCAGCACAAAGCATCTGAATACCAAGAGGGCCTGGAGACCTAAGGAGCTCTGGTGGTGCAGTGGTTAAAGCACTCCACAGGAGAAAGATGTGGCAGTCTGCTTTTGTAAAGATTTACAGCCTTGGAAATCCTATAGGGCAGTTCTACTCCATCCTATAGGATTGCTATGAGTCAGAATCAACTCGACAGCAGTGGGTTTTTTTTGTAGGTATGAGGTCATTCACCAATTCTTGCTAGAATGCAGGTTTCACAAGGGCAAGGGTATTTGTCTGTTTTTGCTCACTGATGTCCTCCAAGTACCAAGAACAGTACATGGCTCATAGGTGGGACTTGATAAATATGTATTACAGATTTATGGGAAATATCTACTTAGCTAGTCCTACATCTAATTTCATCAAAATGAAATATCGAGACTAACACCAAAACAATATTAATTGTTTATCAACCGAGTTTCAAAAGTTTGCTCTACTTCCTCATACATCACACCCTATGCATCTGACATAATAGACTAGCCAAATTTACCTTATAACGTTTGGCTTCATTATTTGCTAAAATAAGATCAAAATGCTCTGTCAAATAAAACATTAACAAAGCAGTAGTCTCATATGCCAACTCTGGCCTGAAACTGACGAGTCAAAACTTATCCCTTATTTCAAGAGGAAAAATGGTTATTATGCATTTTAAATCTGAAATAGAGGAAAAGTACCATATAAAAGATGGGATCTTTGCCTTCTGTTTGTCCAAGTCATAGAAAAGTCTCTATAGCATATATCCATGACCCATAGTTTGTGCTCTAAATGATTTTTATTAATAGTTATGAGTTCTTTATATTATAGCACACCATTCTTTTTAACTAATTGTTTAAATCATATGTATGCATTTATTACAGTCTTTGCTGAAAATGTCTCTTGTTTGATATGAAATACCTACTAGTAATGCCCTCACATCTGGGACTTCTGGCACTGGTGGAAGTACAGGTATATTTACCTTCGAGTACTGTACAAAAAAAAAACACAAATTGGTAAAATCGAAAGAGGCTAGTTCATGCAGCATAAACTAAATGTAACCTGCTTTAAAGTTAAGTCTATCTGGAGAACATCTTTGAGCACGGCGACAGGGCAATAAAAAAAAAAAAAAAACAGTATTAATTCTGCACAGTGGAGGGCCAGCAACACGGGCCACGGACTAAACAAGTTCTCGTCAGGTATGTGTGCATGTTGCTGTGTTGAGTTTACAGCAAGGGTCAAGGCCTTTTCTTCTTTTTCTTTTCTTCTTCTTCTTGGCATAAAGCCACTAGTTATCTGAAGGAGAAAGTCTCCAAACACTGAAAAGCTGTTTATCCTTGCTAAAAAGCACAGCTTGCTACTGCTAATGATTAAATACCCCCCTCCCCAAATAAAATAAAAACTCACAAATCAAACAAACAAAAGAAATTGAGTAAGGTTCAGTAGCTTCTGTAAATGTTATGGACCTTAACAACCATGGGGTTTTAGGTGCCCACAGGTATAAGACAAGAAACTACTTGGGCATTTCCAAAGCTAATTATCTTTCTAAGGCACTTATATTATTGATTACTTATTGCAAATATGACATCTTCTCTCCTGAATCGTGGTGTTGAGAATCAGGGTTCGCTACTGAAGCACAAGCAATAAATGCAATGTGGCAGGAGGGTATAAAGGGCGCTGGAATCTCTCAGATTTCCAGAGGACTTTATCCTGCTCCTTCTTATTTTGTCTGTGGCAAGACTAAGAAAACAGCTCAGCAGCAATGCAAAAAAGTCACAATACTGCATGGTATTCGCAAATGAGCCACATTTTTATTATTGTATTGGTGTGACCTTAGAAACTTGGCCTTGAAGAATAAAAAAAAAGGTAATGGCACAATAAATGCAATTTAAGGTTTCTAAAAACAATTTACTGGAAATGTGCTTTGAAACTTGAATTTTTCTAATCAGATGATGCCCACCCCTTGGAGAAATTTTCCTGTGCATTATTAAAGTGATATACTACAGTACTAGTTAGAGCTCCATAACCTTTAAATTGCCTGATTGTAATTAAGGCCACTAGTTTTATTTAGGAAGGTTCAAGGAGGCTCAATTTAAGTTGGCTTAACTAGTGTGAATTTAATGTCATGCTGCCAGAAGGCAAAGGAGCGCTCTGGCCTGGCAGTTCGGTGGCGCATGCAGCTGTGGGGTCACGCATTCTAAATGAAGCCCAGATGCAAAGAAACTACAGATACTGGTAAATAGCTGGGTGTGTGCAAGTACATATCCCTATGGCTGCATATGTACATAACCATTCATTCCTTCATTCGTCTGATATACTGGCAGTTTCCCAATTTGGGACAATGAATACATCTGATTATTTACAGTGTGAGCAGAAGGGGTGTGTCGCTACTCCCGGGGCATAATGGAAGTGATCACTGAAATGAAGGAAATGCCCAACCAGCATTAATGATTTAAAACGAAATGTGAGGTCATAAAATGTGTAAGCTGTAGAGGCAAGAATGTTATTCTCATTACGAAGAAATTCTAAGAAAATTTACAGTTATGGCTATGAGGAGAAAAGAAAGGGTATTATTTGGACAAGCAACTGAATAGGAGTGGTGAGAACAATATATAAACTTCACCAAAAAGGCAGCAAATCAGGGACTGGAAACAAAAGATGAGAGAAAAGGAAGGTAGTCAAAGCAGACTAGAAGGAGGAAAGGGTAGCAGTGGACAGAAAATGCTTAAGGATTTGACCCCTGTTCCAAATTTTACTGGATGTGAGCTTGAAAACATTCATCTCTAGACAGAATGCTGGCAATTTTCTACAGCTCCAATGGCAATAATGATAAATGAATTTCTTTAGAGCCAAGTAGCTCAAGCAGCCAACTAAGTTACCACTACATAATTAATAACAATAAGCAATTAAGGAGAACAGTAGGTTACAACTATAAGGTGTCAAAATACATCAGCAAAGGAAAAAACTGCAACAACACACTTAAAATAAAAATAAATCTACATTGTGTGAGTATCTTCTTCCAGACCGTATTTTGGGTGAAGCTTTTGTGCTTGAAGAAAAATAGAAGATGACATAAAACTACTATAAGGTGATTAACATCCCTCCAAAAACAATAACACTCCCCACGCTCCAAGAAAACTGAAACGTGATATGGGAAACATGATTGTAAAGGCATTGGAGAGTTGGCTGACCACTATTTGGCATTATCCTTTTACTAAGGAATATTATAATAAATACCTCACAAAACTGTATTTGTTGGCTCATGTCTTTTCAAAGATCCCAGAACATTTTGCTTTTTCATGTAAAATGGAAGAGAAGCAATAAACTAGGAAAAAAAAAAAACTAGGTAAGTATAGGAAAAAAGCAAGACTAAACCTTATATATTTGGCTAAGGGCTGGGATGTTAGATAAAGGTTACAAGGGACGTTGGATACAATCTAACTACGGACTTATTTATGAAAAGAGCTCTTGTGGTGCTGTGGTTAAGAGCTTGGCTGCTGACCAAAAGGTCCGCAGTTCAAATTCACCAGCCGCTTCTTGAAAACTCGATGGGGCAGTTTTACTTTGTCCCACGGGACAAAGTAAAACTGACTCAACAACAATGGGTATTTAAGAGATGAGAAAATTGAGACCAGAAATACCTGACATGTCCATGACTGCAAAGCATTTTGGTCATGGTTAGTACCAGAATTCAGACTTCCTGAATCCAATGCTACATTGTTCCACCAATACTTCACTTAAAAAAACTGTGTTCTTGTACATCCGCTATTCATTGCAGCACTTTTCGCAATGGCTAAAATGTGGAAACAATTGGAATGTCCATCAACAGATGTATGGATAAACAATATGTGTTATATACACAATGGAATGCTACTCCACCACAAAGAGAAATGAAGTCATGATGCATGCCACAGCATGGAGGAACCTCAAAAACATTATGCTGAGTGGAATTAGTCACAAAAGGACAAATACTGAATGATCTCACTTTTATGAAATAAACACATATATAAAACCAAAGATCATTAGTGGTTACCAGGGGTGAGAAGGAGGGGAAAAGGGGGAGTTTTTGCTTCAGGGGCATTGACTTTATGTTAATGGTGATGGAATAATTTGGAAAAGGATAGTGAGCATGGCTGTACGGCTTGAAGAATGTGATCAATGTCACTGAATTATACATGTGCAAATTGTTGAGTTGGCATATGTTTTGTTGCGTATATTTTCACCACACATACACACCATTACTGTCGAGTCAGTTCCGACTCATAGAGACCTATGAGTTCTACTCATGGGACAGAGCAGAACTGCCCCACAGGGTTTCCAAGGCCATAAATCTTTACAGAAGCAGACTGCCACATCTTTCTCTCGAAGAGCTGCTGGTGGGTTTGAACTACTGACCTTTCGGTTAGCAGCTGAGTGCTTTAACCACTGTGCCACCAGGGCTCCTTATTTTCACAATAAAAAATATTGCATTTTCCCTCTTAAGTATAATTTACATTGTCAGTTACCAATAAATAAATAAAGACAAACCCGTTGCCACTGAGTCAATTCCGACTTCTAGTGACCATTATTTTCTTTCTCTCATTAATGTGCAAAGAATTGTTTATATTTCCATTCCACCTGGTCACTCTTTCCTTCCTGATGAACCAAGGCCTAAATTTATTCCAATCTGCCTCACCCCCTACTTCCCTAGCAATTACTATTAAAGGTTCTCTTACCCCTGTGAAAGTGCTCCTCTCCCTTCAAAGGAGTGAAGCCTTAGCTAATACGTAGCACCTGCTGGAAAATTTGGTAATGGAAAGTTAAATTCCCCGTATCTCCAGATTCTCCAGAGGGACTAGGAACACCATTCTCGGTAACGCAGTTTGGTCTGAGCTGTCACTCTGAGAGAAACGTACATGATTATACAACTTGTGACATGGCTGGGTGTTGATCCTTTCTCTCAATGGCCATAACCCAATGATTTGGTTAAACTGTAACCTAAAACCCTGTAGAGGCTGGGCCTGAGTCTCCTTTATGGAATTGTAATTCTTCAGAAACAAAGACTGATTCCTTTGCTCTATTCTGCCTGTGGCTGACTATACTTCTTCAAGTGCCTGAATCATTCCCTGATACGGTACTAAATAGTATTTGGGAAGAAACCAGGACCACATGCATATTCCTAAGAGTGTGGCCTACTAAAAAGGTAACGCCATACTTATGTATGGAAAATAGGTTAGTTCAATATGTTCCTAACCTGCTTTTCTCTCTTGGGCATCGTTCTGTATACACTAGCACCATCTAGACACTGTATGTTGAAGGCAAGATGTTACTGGCATACCAATGAACCACACTCATTTCTATTTCCTTCAGCTCCGTCTCTTGTCACTCAAGAGCGCCATATGTGAGAAAGTCATTATTCACTGCAGTGGGAAGAAAGGAAGAAGGGAGGGAAAGACTGAAGGGAGAAAGGAAAGAAAGGAAGGAGGGAGTAAAGCAGGGAGGTAGGTACAGAAGGAGGGCAAGAACGAAGAAAGGAGGGAGGGAGAGATGGAGGCATGGAGGAAGGAAGTAAGTCAAAAGATTCATGTAACAAAGATTTCCACCTCATTTTTACTTAGTTTGGAAGTATAGTGAAGAAGTAGATGCCTCCAGGTATTTTGTTAGGTTAAGAATCAAAGCTAAAGACTATGAAATGGACCTAACAAAAGCCATGGATTAGTTAATAAATATTTGTTAAATGAAGAACGAGTCATAATAATTAAAAGATAGCTCTTTCTTTGAGAGCAATTCCTTATATTAGCTTCTGTAAAGCTATTAAATATTTCTAAGACTATAATGCCAAATTATAAAGATGCTTTGGGTACAATAAATTTTAATCCCCTATCTTTATGACAATTTTTCTAAAACATGAACTGGTTCATTCGAGATCCATTTTAAAAATTTAAATACTGTATACTGTATCAATATAAAGAAGGCTGATAATGAATCTCCTAATGCAAAAGGCAATCTACTGAAATAATGTCACTAAAATATCTATCAATGGTTTTAAATATTTTACGCATTTAAAGGCTTTGTTTTACCATTGTATGATCTGTGATATAATCAGCATGGAATTCCAATGTTTTCTTAAACAATCTAAGTAGAAATCCAATACCCGCAACTATAAAGTTTACGTTGTTTCTGAAAACAAGTCATAGTTACCTCATTTATCAGTTTCATGCTTGTTAAAGAAAAAGCATAAAAATCCAGGATAAAAGTGACCTATGGTGATGACTTGGCCTACTCTTCCTTTGCTTCTGAACACAGGAGCAATATTTGGTTTCTTAAAGGCAGAGATTAGCACGGGAGTTTCTAAATTTGACCATCTGGAGGAAACTGAGTACTTCATGTAATTTTGTGGAATAGTGACTGATAAGGCAGGAGATGAATGGTCTCATCTGAACAGGCAACAAAACTTCTCTTTTCTCTGAATATTGAAGACAGCACAGTTTAGCAATTAAAAGAAGAGCAGAAAAATACAGATTACCACAATGTGAATGAACAGATAGGGATAAAGAGTTTTGGAATATTTTTGACAAACCACAATAAGTGAGCATGCAAAGATTCTTATATTTAGAGAAAAATGCTCAGTCATGAAATAAAATTTCTTCCCTGGCATGGGAGAAGAAGTTAATTTAAATATTGGTCCCAGCTAATTCAAAAAAAAAAAAAACTCAGAGAAATTAGATATAACTAAGACTAACACAATAGCCTTAAGAGAGAACATATCGTAAGGAGGAGGTAGGCTGCCACTGTGGCCCGAGCAGTCCATTCTTCCTCTACCTAAACAGCAACAAAAAACCTTCTATTTTTTTTATTGAGTCAGTTCCAACACATAGCCCTCAAAATACAGTTGGAAAACCATTCAAAAAGGAACAGCATGAGAAAGAGGAAGTGTCAACTGAGTGACATACAGGTCTTAGAATCTGGGCATCTCCCTTTTAGAATGAACATTAAAAATTTGGGACAACATAAAAGCCAAAGCCTGTCTTAAAGTGATAATATCAGGGACATTCCAAATCAAAGTAGTCACCATGGCCTTAAGTCATCAGCTTAGGCCTAGATATTACCTCATTTACTGCAAAAGATCATGCTTTGTGCTCAGGCCAACGCAACTTTTAAGCACAAAAAGATGAATTAAGTGTCTACACAATTCGAACTCATGCTTCCCTCTTGTCTGAATGCTCCACATTAAAGAGGCGCTCATCATTGCTAAGACATTACAATGGTTAGTTTTACCCCATTATCTCTACCTGAGAATTATTATACATATAATAGCTTCTTATATTTATATAAACCAAACCCACTGCCATCAAGTCGATTCCGACTCATAGCGACCCTATTAAGGCAGAGCAGAACTGCCCTATAGGGTTTCTTCTAAGACTGTAAATCTTTATAGAAGCAGGCTGCCACATCTTTCTCTCATAGAGAGGCTGGCGGGTTTGAACTGCCAGCCTTTTGGTTAGCAGTCTAGCACTTTAACCATGACACCACCAGGGGTCCTATACAGCACTCTGGAATTCTCAAAGTGTGTAAGTGTGGGTTTCTATACTTCAATTATCAGTTAATCTGCTAAAAAATGAGGATTGGTCCAGGTAGCTCAAATCCCAGAAAAGAGCAGCTGGGGGAGCTTAACTGGTTTGCTCAAAGTCATGTGAGTAGATGCTGGTAGGGCTAAAAAGATTATCTGGAAGGAAAATAATTACATTTCAATTTGGAACCTTTTTTTTTTTTTTAGCGGAATCATCCATAATGCTTACTTTATATGGTCCCTATGCTTGGGAAGACAGGACACCCAGCAACTTGTGCCAATAACGTGTGTTTTGCCTAAGCCAATGAATAGCAATGGTGGAAAAAGCGGAAAAACATACTTTCAGCTTGGAATTTTCTGGTTATCTTTACAGTTTAATTTTAGTGTCCTTTAAAGGGTTTATTAAAGCCAAAAATGTAATGATGCTCATTTTTGTGGCTATTATTTTGGAATTCATGAAAACTTGGCATTCAAGATTCTGACTAATTCGCAAAGAAATAACATATTTCAACTTTCCTGTTATGGGTGAGAAAATTGATATGATTCATTTTTATTAACTAAACCTGTTTTTGAAAACCGAAAAAGTAATTATTTTCAAACTGTGTGAAATAAGGCAGAATCATTTGTTTCCCAGCAAATGGTAGCAGTTACAAGGCTGTTTTCTCTTCCTCGTGTGGAGTTTCACATAGACTGTTAAATATAACTTACTGAGTTGTTTTGGAAAATACCAAGAAAACCATATACTGTACAACTCAAATGTTTGGAGTTTACAAAAACAAACAAACCTTCCCTGGCCCCCAGAAATGTAAATAAAAAGTTAGATTTCCCTGTACTACATCTGATTGCATTAATTGATGTTTAAAAAAATTGGTTGAAAATAAAACCCAGCAGTAGCATTTTTCTTTCCTAAATCACAATAGCAGCACATTACAAACACTACCAAAAGGTCCCCTGGTACGATTGTAAAGCTCCACTCTGGCAATAAAATGCATCTACTGTGTGTTCTCCACTCTCATCTCCACCCTCCCAAACATGTAAGAAAGCAGGTCACAACTGCAATTAAGCCTGCTTGCCCAATGCTTAAATATTAATTTCCAGTGATACTCAGAACCTGAATGGTCAACCGCTAATCCTTTCTAATTTATAAAAAACAGAATCCGCTTATTCTAAAAGAGAGTTTGAGCTCTGATAGTAAGAGGACCATTACTCCTGAGTCCAGTTTTGCAATCTGTCATTTTTCCCACAGTTAGCTACACTGGTTGCCCAGTAGGAGGAAAAAATCCTGAAACACATGACATGCACTTAGTTGTTGTTGTTAGTTGAGGTCGAGTCACACACAATGAAACGAAATGCCACCTGGTCCTGTGCCATCCCCATGAGGGGTTTTGGATCAGACTGTTGTGATCCATACTGTTTTTACTGGCTGATTTTTGGAAGTAGATCACCAAATCTGTCTTTCTAGTTCATCTTAATGTAGAAGCTCTGCAGAAACTTGGTCCGCATCATAGCAACATGCATGCCTCCGCTGACGGATGGTGGCTGTGCATTAGGTACACTGGCCAGGAATCGAACCTGGGTTTCCTGCAGGGAATGGGAAAATTCTACCACTGAACCACGACAGACCTTTGGGTACTCATAGGACTAGTATATTAGCAAACATAGACCTCTACTCATAGGCTTAAATTTATTTAAACGATAGTGGGTAAAGAGATGGTATTTATAAAAAATCATCACAGACATTACCCCAAACCCTCTTTTCCCACGCAACAAGGTAGCGTGGAGTTAAAAACTCAGGCTTCGGCATCATTCCATGGTGGGCGGGATGCTAATCCTGCCGCTAACCAACCGTGTAATCTCACACACATATTATTTAACTTTAGCTGAAACATCTATCAAATGAGGACATAAAGTACCTACACTATAGAAGTGAGAATCAATCAAGAAAAACACTGCCTGGCCTATAGTAAGTATGCAGTATATGTTAGTAATTCTCATTGCTAAGCATGAAATGTTAGCTCTCCCACAACCCACTCTATTTGTTAAAATTTCTTACATCAAATATAAGAATTCATTTATTGATTTTCTTCCTTTATATTTCTCCTCTTTCCCTCCGTACAGGAAAAGGGCAAGGGAAGCCAGAGGCTGAGGGACAGAGGAGAACAGGTTTCAGCCTGTTCACACAAAAGCAGAGGGGAGGTCAGAGTTCCACAGAATCCACCTTCCCCTCGCTGTAGTCACTTCTGTGAGTGGCCCTCACAGAAAGTGAGCAGTAAAACCGAGGCAGTGCTTCAAGGGCAGAAACACTGAAGCCACTCAGCAGAATAGTGGGAGTGGGGCTGAAGAAGTCGAGGGCCTTCAGAAAAGGTGGACACGCCTTGGGGGACCCCCTCCTCCCTGAAACTGCAGGGCTGTCAAGACCAAGAGCAGCACTGGTCAGGTTCCTAGACATGTGGGATTATTTGGGCAAATCCAACAGAGACCTTTTGTTAGTTTTTTAACTTAACCCAGACATTTATGGGAAATCTCAGCATATGGTAACGATAAACTTTCAAACAATACCCAGAAGATGTTAATGCTGTTAAATTATCCACTTTTGAAAACTCCTTCCTCTTAAGGCACTGCCACGGCAGCACTGCTGATGTTTTTTTTCTCTCTCCCTCCTCCTCTTTTCCTCAACCCAATTTTTTTTTTTTTTTGTGTGTGTGTGTGTGTGTGTGTGTGTATGTGTGTGTGGGAACCAGGGGTGGTAATGTTTACTCTGTCAAGGTATTTGTTGAGATGACATGGAAATTAGTTCAGGAATGAAGAAGAGTAGTACAGCTTAAATGAAAAAGAAATGTCACCCCATTTGCTATTTCTTAGGTCCTACTTCCTAGCAAAGTTTCTCTTCTTCATGCAGAATTAATTCCTCCTCTGATTTTCTACGATACTTCGTAAGGACTCTATGACACCACATTCTCCATTATAGCCTAAATGTTGTTATTGTTGTTGTTGTTGTTAGGTGCGATCAAGGCGGTTCCAACTCATAGCCACACTTTGTACAACAGAAGGAAACAATGTCCAGCCTTGTGCCATCCTCACAATTGTTGTTACGCTTGAGCCCATTGTTGCAGCCACTGTATCAATCCATCTCATTGAGGGTCTTCCTCTTTTTTGCTGACCCTCTACTTTACCATGCATAATGTCCTTCTCTGGGGACTGGTCCCTCCTGATAACATGCCCAAAATATGTGAGATATAAGTCTCGCCATTCTGGCTGTACTTCTTCCAAGACAGATTTGTTCATTCTTCTGGCAGTCCATGACATACTGAATACTGAATATATTCTTAGCCAATACCATAATTCAAATGCATCAATTCTTCTTTGGTCTTCCTTATTCATTGTCCAGCTTTCACGTGCATATGAGGTGATTGAAAACACCACGGCCTGGGTCAGACACATCTTAATCATCAAGACGATCTCTTTGCTTTTGAACACTCTAAAGAGGTCTTTTGCAGAAGATCTGCCCAATGCAATAATACATCTTTTGATTTCTTGACTGCTGCTTCTATGGGTGTTGATTATGGATCCAAGTAAAATGAAATCCTTGACAACTTCAATCTTTCCTCTGTTTATCATGATGTTGCTTATTGGTCCAGTTGTGAGGATTTTTGTTTCCTTTATGCTGAGGTGCAATCCATACTGAAGGCTGTGGTCTTTGATGTTCTTCCTTAAGTGCTTCAGGTGCTCTTTACTTTCAGCAAGCAAGGTTGTGCCATTTGCATATTGAAGGTTGTTAATGAGTCTTCCTCCAATCCTGATGTCATATTCTTCATATAATTCAGTTTCTCTGATTATTTTTTCCACATACAGATTGAATAAAAGGATACAACCCTGATGCACACCTTTCTTGATTTTAAACCATGCAGGAATACCCTCGTTCTGTTCGAAAGACTGCCTCTTGGTCTACATATAGGTTCCTCAAGAGCACAACTAAGTATTCTGGAATTCCCACTCTTTGCAATGTTATCCATAATTTGTTATGGTCAACACAGTCGAATGCCTTTGCAAAGTCAATAAAACACAGGCAAACATCCCTCTGGTATTCTCTGCTTTCAGCCAAGATCTATATATTTATCCTATATTTATTTCTATCTAAATCAATAACATCTCTCCATGTCTAGCAGAGCCTACTATCTGCTGGTATTCTGGTCAACTCCATTTTCTCTTGACAAGTAGAAAACGATACCCATGTCCCATCCCATGTATTCTTACTCTTAGCTGTTATCATCTTGCAAGTATTGACCTCTACTTAGTCCTCTCTGCAAATTTTTCTTTACTTCACATTTTTAAGTCTCAAGTAGAGTGGTCTTCATAAATACTTTCACTGCTGTTGCACTCCATTTCCACCACGCTGTCCCCCTACTAATGTGTGGCCAAACAACAGTTTCTTCTCATGAATGACACCTCATTGTAACCTCTAGAAATAGAATATTAAAAGTCACTGTTTTAAGATAATTCTAAAGACTAGTCTGATTTTGAAACTCAATTAACTTAGCAGTTGTGAAGGGAAAAACACATTTTATAAAATTCAATAGGAAAATCTGCGCTGGGTGTCTGCATTATTCTAGTCTCAAGATCTTTACTCTCTTCACCAATTGCTTTAATATCTGACCAGCTGTTCTCAGAACAACTGACACCACCGGTCAGTTGGTGAGCAAGGCGTAGGCAGGAAGGAGGGGCACAGCACCCTGTGTGCCAACGCAATGCCTTCCCTCCTTCAAAGGGGCTAAACTGTCTGTTCAGTAACCTTTGCAGCTCTAGCTTTCCAGGGCACAGACTTGGGTCTCTCATTAGCACTGAAATCCCTGCTTCTAAGAAGAGCACAGATGTCAGGGAAGTCTGACCCAATATCTGGCTGATCAGATGCTGTTTACTTTTATAAGCCTGAGGTTTTAGTGCATCTTGAGACAAGGCAGTGCGATTCTTCTCCAGCCCTCCTTGTTGTGGGGAAGTAATGGAATGCAGAAGGGGCACACAAATGGTCTGAGCCCACAGCCGCAAATCTGTATTAGGAGACGGCTGCTGTTTTCCATGGGAAGTTTCCCTAAAGGACAAAAGGGCCAGACTGCTTCTCTGGAAACGAACACTGCACAAGGCTCTGGTCCCCCGAAGCCCCTAGGCATGCCTTGGCACATCCAGCCCAGGGCAAATGGCCCACTATAGAATCCTCTTCAGAAACTGTTCTTTGTATGGAATTAATAAGTACTTGCATACATCTATGCATACATACATACAAATATGAAATGAATCTCTTTAATAATCTGAAGAAATCATCTCAGCTCATGTATGAGGCAGTCGTTAAGGGCCCTTGACAAAGGGGCCTTTGGGTTTTCTCTTTACCTTTGATCTGCATTATGAAATGTTAATGTCCATTCCCCATCAGCACTCCTTACAAAGAGGCACCCTTCCTCTAACGGCTCACCCCTGCCCACTGCAACTTCCACTCAGATTATCCATTTATACTTAAATGCTGACTCTGAGCTTATGCCCAGAAGCACTGACATTTTTAAACAGGGCTGGCTAAACTGCTAAATAAAACGTATTGATGATAAAGAGCACAGCCGAGATGAAATTGTGGCAATTTAATAATCAACATACTCGTATTCTGTGCAACTCCATGCTATGCATTCACTTAATACAGGAAACTTGACTCCACGTGTCTTGTCTGTAGTCAGTAAGGTGGGGTTGGGGAGTGGCCACAGAATCTATAATTTTGTGTTGATTAGCTAGGAAACAACCACAAGCACATATTTTGATATCTCTATTAAGGGCCTGTTCATGTCTAACTGCAAAACTTGGTTGCACTTCTTTCACCATCTTTGCCCAAGACAGACCAGTAAACACAATTCCTCTCTCTATAATTAGCCTTTTCTCTGAGGGCCCTGAAGTAAGTCCGCACGCCGTAGATTTAATATCCAGTGCTATATCCATATGTGCTGCCCTTGCCTGGTCCCACAGCATATAAACTCCCCTATTAGCAGCCTTGACTGCTTAATTATGCAGATTTTTTTTGTACCCGCCTGCCTGTAAAATTACTGTGTCTAACCTTTTTTTTTTTTTCCCTCTTTGCACCATGCTGGCCATTCTAATGAAATCGGCATAGGGGAAAGGGCCTGATTTGCAGTTATGGAGGCTGGATCGCACTGGCAATCTGTCCTTAGTGGGAGTTACAAAAGAAGTCAAATGCCTTCATCTGGTTCTACCCTATCATCCCTAAGGTGATTGAGTTCACTTCCCGATGCTTCCCAAGTTTTCCTCAGGCTGTCCAATCAGCACGTCCACCAGGGAGCCCAGCCTAGCTTGCAACAGTCTCTGTATCTAGTTACAGCCCCACCAGGGACAGTCAACCATCCACCCCCAAGCCTTCAGATGAAAACCTTTTCTAACAAGGCCGCCTAGCGCCAATGAAATAACACACATCTGCATATCCACTGGGTCCCATGTTTCTTGTGCTCATGGATTATGTATCTTGCAGCCTCTAATAAAGAAATGCAGTTCTTTGTTTAATGTTTATCTTGTGCTTGTTAAGCAAATGCTAATGTTGTATCAGAATGCTTTAGTGCTATTTGGGTTTTTGGTGATTTACTACAAGACAATCTGCTGTGAAGTAAATTTAGAGAGATGGAGAAAAGGAAAAAATCATTCTGGTCGAAAGAGTGAAAAAGAAAAAAGCTTTGACAGAAAAATCAGGGAAAAGGGAATGAGATAGTGTGGGGAGAATGAGGAAGTGAGAGTGCACTCGAGACCACAAAACCTGAGACAGAGGGACAGGCAGACTGAGGGACGGAAACACACACACACACAGAGGACGGGGGTGAGGGGAAAGAAGCAGGTCCCCGTGTGAATCCCCTAACCCCAGGCTGACATGCCCACTTTATCACCGGATAGTGTGCAACCTGGAGCTAGAGAATAAACCCAGGACAATTTCCAAAAGGGATGAGATGATCACTTCCCCTTCAGTGATAAGGTAAACAGTGTCCTGAAGGGTAAACAAAAAATAAAAAAGCCTTTTTTTTGTTGTCTGCCTTTGTGCCCTGATAGTTAGCACTGTGCACTGTTATTCACAGACCACAGGGAAGCCCTAAATTTAATTGTTCATGCCTAGCTCTGCTAGAAATAGGCAAAAATAATCAGAACCTCCCTCCTCCCAATTTCAGGGGGAGGTGGAGGGTGGGGGGAAAGAAAAGAGGGTGGCAGCTTGAAAGCTGATGAATGAATGCCCTTTATTTATCCTTTGGCAAGATGGGCTGTGGATATCCACAGTGCAAACCCTTCCCTCCTGCTTCCCAGTACCTGCAACCCTGTTAGGAAAGCAATGTGATTTTTATACTGAGACATGATGCACTTCGACCCTATTCCACATTTCAGAGAGGAGAGGTCAAAATGAAATCTTCTGCAAGTAAAATTGGAGCATATATATTTTTAGATTAGAGTTATGATCATTTGTTGACAAATTGTGAGGGGAACGATGTCTTAGATGTCTATGTTTTACAACATGTCAAGATTAATTGTGAAGAGGTGAAGATGGAGAGAATAGAATTGTGGGGAGGATAAGGAAGTATTTTGTTCATGAAGTACGCGTTCCACAAATCCCAGCCCTTTCTCTTTCCTCCTCCCTGCATTTCACAAAATAAATCATTTTCCAAAAGGATGAAAAAAATTCTAGGTGGACAAATGAAAAGCAAAGACCTACCATATAAATACACACTCTGCCAAGTGAAAATTACATTCGCATCAAAGAATGCCATGTTAGCTTTCTTCTTGGGTAAACATTTCTATTCTTAACACACTATAGAAGCTGAGGACAAATTTAGTCTTCCTGATTAATAAAATTACAAGTACACTGGTCCTTCAGAAACGGTTCAAGTTTCAAGTTTCCATGAAAAGTGTTAGTAGCTACTGCTTCAGGAAATATGTAATAGAATACCTTCCTCTTTTCTTTAATAAAATATCTTTCAAAAATGCTTTTATTTTTCTTCCGAACATTTTTTTGCTTGATAAATTTACTGCTCTGTGACAGCTGTACATTTGGTCACTATGAGTTGGAACCAGCTTGATGGTACCTACCCTACTGACACAAAAAGGCTGAACTCAAAGCCCTTGAATATACCAACGGGAGGGAGTAAAACAGACAACAAAGGCACCCATTTGCTACCTGAATTACTGGCACTCTAAAGTCTGGGATTCTTCAAAGCACTACTTTTTCAGTCATCCAGGGCTCTCCTCAAAAAACAAAGTGTAATCATTACCGGTGGGCAGGATTTGGGGATGTGACACTTGTTCTTTGGGTCTGACCAGAAGTTATCAACCTCTTTATGTAATTTCATTTCATTAAATCACATGACCATAGCCGACTTCATTTAGGCTCAAAGCAAATCCTACTGCTGAAAGGTCTCTCTACCTGTTGTTTTAGCCACTTGGTGCCCATTGGGGGCTATTATTAGAATTGGAATTTAATACCTCTCTTTTCTCCTTTAAATTTAACAGAGGGTCAAAAAAGACAGAAAAAGGAAATCAATGGCACATTTCATTAGCATGCTCTTATACCAAGGGCAGGCTGCGAATCATGGGCTTCACTGTTCATAAAGTATCTCAAAAGCTCTCCAAATAATAAAACACGTGTGTTTAGACCTGTCTTCTCAATGCCTTATAGGGTTTTCCATTCCCATGTCATTAATTCCCATTATATTCCTATGAATAGGTAGCTGTGTTCTGTGTATTCTTTGAGAGACCAGAGGTACCAAATACTAAAAAATGCCTCTCAAAGATGAATGTTTAATCTCAGATTTCCTGCCTTCTCCAGGGGAATAAGGGTGAGAAAGTTCAGGCTTCTTAAGGACCTGGTTCTGGGTAGCCACAGCCTGCCTTAGGCAGAGCCTCATTCCAGTGGCTACACAGAGAGCTTCACCTCCCTTTCTCTGCCAGGATAACCTCAGTAATGCACTGGCCCTATGAGTCTAGACACCCTAGCATCTAACATGGTATATTCTCAGGGATAAACACTTAGGATTTGAGGTGAAAAGATAAAAATCTTGAAAGGTATATTTTCCTTCTGGAACTTTCAGTGACCAGGGTGACCTAAGAGCCATGAGTGACTGGGAGATGTAACTCTGGTATTCTCCAGGGGTACCAGAGCACTGTAGATTCAGCTGCTAAGAATTTTAGGCATTCCATGGAGAAGAGACGGCTGTATCAGTGGCATTACACAAAAGCCATGCTAAATTGTCCTAGAGTCCTCTGGATGGTTGTTAGGATAGAATCCAGGGCAAAATCAGCCAATGGATTCTTAGGGGAGCAGCCAGAATGACAAAATGGGCTGCTTTGGAGGGTGGTGTTGGAATTAGACGATGGGTGGAGTTGAGAGAGAATCTAATTGAAGGAAATTGTGGGAACTGAAAGGAAAAAAGGCAACCCCTAAAGCCCTGTTGAGAATGAAGTTTGGAGTACATTAAATTCCTACAGTCTCTGGAACTACCCTACACACTAATTTTCTAAAACTTGTGGGATGCAGTTTTACTTTGGATTGGGAGAATAAGTTCCTACTGAATCAAACCTCCTGCAGATAACAACTATAAATTCTGAACAAAATGCAAAAAATAATTACCCGAAGGCACTGGTAAGTGAATAAAAGCAGGCAGATTCTGGACAGAGTCAATGCTTGGAAGAAGGGAATAACACAAGGTGGATTTCCTATTTTTTTTTTTAAATGGTGCTTTTAGCTGAATAGTGAAGCTAATACTCCAACAGAAAATGGCAGTACTTCTGGCTTAAAGAACTAGAGAATAAAATTTGGAGCAACCAGAGCCACTGGAAAGTAAAGTCAAAGACCTGTAAAGGAGAGAACCTGGGGAGGTCATAATTTTTGACATAGACTTTGCTCAAATCTCTGGCTGACCCCTATGTGACACATGTGCAGGACTGACTGCAAGCAGCCTGCTTAAGGATAAAAATAAAACAACACTGAACTCACATCTGAGCTGCAGTCCAAGAGACAGAGTTTGCAGTTTCAGTACAACCAAGTTAACTGCCTGCTAAAGCAAAAACGTCAGCCCACTTTGGAAGAATATAACAGAATCCAGAGTATTCACAACATAAGATCCACTATGCCCAAAATGCAACCCAAAATTACTGGATATACAAATAAAATAGAAAATATGATTCATCTTAAAGAGAAAAGACAAATCAACCCAGAGGTTGGGATTAGCATTCAAGGATTTTAATGCAGGTATTAAAATATAAAGGAAAACTACTCCTCACGACTGAAAACACAGGAAATCTCAGTAGAAAAAAAAAAGAAACTATAAAAATGAACAAAATGGAATTCTAGACTGAAAATACAATTTGTAAAATAATCACTATGTGGGCTTAAGAACATAATGGATATGTCATGGATTGAATTATGTCACCCAAAAAATGTGTGTATCAACTTGGTTAGGCCATGAGTGGCTGTCTTCCATTTTGTGATTTTCCTATGTATAATGTAAATCATAATCTCTGCCTGTGCTTAAAAAGGATTTGGGTGGGACTGTAACACCCTTACTAAGGTCACAGCCTTCATCCAGTGTAAAGGGAGTATCCCTAGGGTGTTGCCCGCACCACTTTTTATCTTGCAAGAGATAAAAGGAAAGGGAAGCAAGCAGAGAGTTGGGGACCTCATACTACCAAGAAGGCAGTGCCAGGTGCAGAGTGCATCCTTTGGACCTGAGGTTCCTGAGCTGAGATGCTCTAACTAAAAGGCAGAAACTGCTATGATGAAAAAAAATAAAGGAAGCCCCAGCTATATGTGATCTATAAGAGATGCACTTTAAATATGGAGACTCAGAGATCCAAATCAAATGGATGGAAAAAGTACATGCCAGGCATACAATACGAATGCTAGAACAGTTATTCTAATATCAGGCTTTAAGATAATACTGTCAGAGATAAGGGGGATATTTCATAATGAAAATTCTGTCAATGCATCATGAAGAAATAACTACCATATTTTTATGCAAACAGTGCTTGCTGTCTATGTTTGTTTGTCAACTGCTCCCTCCCTCTGTGAGGTATTTTCATAAATGTGCAATTTTTTTCAGCAACATGTAAAAAATTGGCATAGTAGCACTTACGAAAATACCTTGTGAGGGTGGGGGAGGAGCAGTTGGCATACAAACGTAGAAAAATACAGTACATAGTTATAACATGTACAAGCCTAAAAACAGACCTTCAAAATACACAGATTAAAAATTAACAGAATTGAAGGGAAAAAACAGACAATCTCACAGTCAAGGATGGATATTTGAATACCTCTCTTAGCAACTGATAGAACAACCAGATTAGCTTCTTCTCCAAATCAGCAGACACTGATGATCTGAATAACACTATCAACAACCTTGACCTAACTGATATTTATTAGACATGAAACTCAACACTTGTAGAATACACATTGTTTTCAAGTGTACATGCACATGTACCAAGTGACCATAGGTTCAGCCATAGAACAAGTGTCAACAAATTTAACAAGATTGAACCACATACAGTATGTTCTAAAATCACAATGGGATTAAACTTGAAATCAATAACAATAAGATATCTAGAGAACACTAAATAACTATAAGTTAAGACACATGCTTCTAAACTATGGATCAAAAAGAAATCACAAGGGAAATAAGAAAATATTGACAATATTTTGAAATTGAAAACCCAACATTTCAGAATTTGTGGGATGCAGCTAAAGCATTGCTTAATAAAAGGGAATTTACAGCTTTAAATGGTTATATTAGTATAAAATCTAAAACTAATGATTTAAGATTCTATTTTATGAAGCAAGAAAAAGAAGGGCAAATTAAATCTAAAGTCAGTACAAGGAAGGAAATGATAAAGAACAGCAATCAGTGAAATAGAAAACAAATCAGAGAAAATTAACAAAACTCAAAGTTCAGCAGAATTGAAAACCTTAGTTACGATCATCAAGAAAGACAGAAGAACACAGACTAACAATATCAGGGGTGAAAGGGTATCACCATTGATCCTATAGACACTAAAAGGACAATAAAGGAATATTATGAACAACTTTATGCCAACGAATTCGACACCTTAGGTAAAATGGATAAGTTCCTTGAAAAATACGACTTATCAAATAAAAATTGACACAAAATTAAACATAAAATCTCAATAGCCTTTTATCTATTAAAGAAATTGAATTCATTAAGGAACAATGAAGGAAGAAAGGGGAGAAGGAGGGAATGAGGGGAAAAAGAAGGAAGGGAGGGAGGGAGGGATAGAGGAAAGAAGGAAGAAAACTCCAGGCTCATATGCTTTTACTGGTGAATTCTAACAAGCATTGGAGGAAAAAATAAGGCCAATCTTAAAAACAAAAACAACTCTTTCAAGAAATCTTTTACGAAGTCAGCATAATCCTAATATCAAAACCTGAAAAGGATATCATCAACTTTGCATGATTGGCCTACCCTAGAATGGACTCATCCAGCCATGTTGCCATACCAGAAAGGGACACTGATGGATCAATAAAAAAGAAGGAATAAAAAATAAATCACCCTTTCTTATTTAATCCCTGTATCTCATAATAAATAGATTAACCCCTTTAGAATTGAAGAGCGATCTGTGAACAAATGCCTTCAGTTTCCTTCTCCCCAGTGGAGTTTTCCTCATCAGCCAGACATTTTTACCTCCTCTCTGCAGTAAGATACTAGGGGTGAGGGTGGGGGCTGATATGGCAGAGACTTGTGGTTGTTCAAGGAGGTGGGAGAAAGTTGATTTTGGTCACATTCAAGTCCAGCTTTATCAGTAGTAAAGACCATATTTTGGTCAAAAACTTCTTCTTCTTTTTTTTTTTTTTTTTTTGAGAAAACCCAAAGGATGGACACACACGCAGACACATATAATTTTACTAAATTTGTTCTCGCTTATCCCCTAAGAAGGAAAACAGGGTGAAAAGGAAGAAGGAAAGTTGAACAATTTTTAGAAGAAATAGAATAATCTGCATGTGGAAGTAGGGAGCAAAGAATATAGTGAATACCTCCCCTTCCCCCAACATTGAGGTGGGAGGCAGTGAAGGAACAGGGGTATCACTGGGAGAAAAGAGCTATGAGGAGATGATATTTCTGAAAGTCAGTCCCATTCAAAAAGCAGAAAAGGTATTCACAGAAATTTCAGGATGTAGGTACTTTAAAGAATGGAGGAGCTTATAATTGGAATACCACCATGAATGATGGAAATCTCTACTTCTTTTCACTGGCCTATAGGGTCACTATCAGTCAGAATCGACTCAACAGCAACAGGAACAGGTTTACTATCCTGAAAGTTGAAGGTTCAAACCCACCCAGCAGCAGCACAGAAGAAAGCCCTATGGAGTTTTCTTTGTACTCTGTAGTACATGGAGTCGTCATGAATCACAATCTACTCTATGGCAATGGGTTTGGTTTTGGAATTTTTGGTGGTCAAGGTAGAGTAATGGGAACAAGACTTCCTACCACCTGAAGCAACTAAAAAATAGACAAGATACATGAAACGGAATTTTTCAGACACTGCACATGATGCAGTGCGGGACAGTGACTGTTGAGGGAAGAAAAACACACGAGGTGTGTGCAAAATTGCCCAGTTTACCCCTACGGGTTTTCTAGCCACAGCACAGGGAGGTGCAACCGAGCCTGAACACATGGAGGCCTCACTGAGCTGGGAGCCTAGGGAGGCCAAGCTACCATTCCTAGTGCAGAGTATCCGGGAGGGAGCTGTCCAGAGAGGGAGCGCTAGCCATCTGCAAAGGGTTCTCTCTGAGTCTTACAGCTTGTACTGATTGGTGTGTGCATGTGAACAGAAGCTACCTAAGGCCAGGGAAAATACCTCCTGAGAGGAGCAAGGGGAAAATCCCGCATAGCTCACATATAAGACTAGGTTCTCACAAATAAGAATAGAAAATTTCATACTTCAGGGGTCACTGGGTAGAGTATTCAGAAGGGTAATGCCTCAGTACGGGCATTCCTCAGAGATTTTGCAGACTCAGTTCCAGACCACCCCAGTAAAGCAAATATCACAATAAAGCGAGTCACACAATTTTTTTGGTTTCCCAGTACATATAAAGGCTGTGTTTACAGTATACTATAGTCCGTTAAGTATGCAATAGCATTATATCTAACAACAATGTACATATCTTAAATAAAAATACTTCATTGCTAAAAAATGCTAATCATCATCTGAGCCTTTAGCAAGTTGTAGTGTTTTTGATGGTGGAGGGTTTTGACTCCATGTTGATGGCTGCTGACTCATCAGGGTGGTGGTTGCTGAAGGTTGGGGTGGCTGCGGCAATTTCTTAAAATAAGACAATGAGGTCTGCCACATAGATTGACTGTTCCTTTCATGAAACATTTCTCTGTAGCATGAGATGCTGTTTGATAGCATTTTACCCACAGTAGAACTTCTTTCAAAATTGGAATCGATTCTCTCAAATCCTGCTGCTACTTTATCAACTAAGTTTATGTAATATTCTAAGTCCTTTGTTGTCATTTCAGCAATGTTCACAGCATCTTCACCAGGAGTAGATTCCATCTCAAGAAACCACTTTCTTTGCTCATCCATAAGAAGTAACTTCTCATCTGTTAAAGCTTTATCATGATTGCAGCAATTCAGTCACATCTTCAGGTTCCATTTCTGATTCTAGTTCTCTTGCTATTTCCACCACATCTGTAGTTACTTTCTCCACTCAAGTCTTAAACACCTCAAAGTCATCCATGAGGGTTGAAATCAACTTCCTCCCAACTCCTGTTAATGTTGATATTTTGACCTCCTCCCAGGAATCACTAATATTCTTAATGTTATCTAGAATGGTGAATCTTTTCCAGAAGGTTTTCAATTTACTTTGCCCAGGTCTATCAGAGGAATCACTATCTATGGCAGCTATAGCCATACGAAATGTATTTCTTAAATAATAAGAACTGAAAGTTGAAATTATTCCTTGATCCATGGGCTGCATAATGGACGTTATGCTAGCAGGCACGAAAACAACATTAATCTCCTTGGACACCTCCATCAGAGCTCTTGGGTGACCAGGTACATTGTGAATGAGCAGTAATCCTTTGAAAGGAATCTTTTTTTCTGAGCAATAGGCCTCACCAGTGGACTTAAAATATTCAGTAAACCATGTCGTAAACAGATGTGCTGTCACCAGGCTTTGTTGTCCATTTACAGAGCACAGGCAGAGTAGACTTTATGTAATTCTAAAAGGCCCAAGGATTTTCGAAATGGTAAATGAGCACTGGCTTTAATTTAAAGTCATCAGCTGCATTAGCCGCTAACAAGAGAGTCAGCCTGTCCTTTGAAGCTCTGAAGCCAGGCACTGACTTCTGCCCTCTAGCTATGAAGTTCTTAAACGGCATCTTCCTCCAACAGAAGGCTGTCTCATCTACACTGAAAATCTGTTGCTTAACGTCGCTACCTTCAATTATCTCACCCAGACCTTCTGGATAACTTGCTGCAGCTTCTACATCAGCACTGGCTGCTTCCCCTTGCACTTTTATGTTATGGAGATGGCTTTTTTCCTTAAACCTCATGAACTAACCACTGTTAGCTTCAGACTTTTCTTCTGCAGCTTCCTCACCTCTCTCAGCCTTCATGGAAATGAAGAAAGTTAGGGTCTTGCTCTGGATTAGGCTTTGGTTTAAGGGGATGTTGTGGCTGGTTTCATCTATCTAGACCACTAAAACGTTCTCCCTATCAGCAATAAGGCTGTTCTGCTTTCTTATCATTCATGTGCTAGCTGGAGTAGCACTTTTAATTTCCTTCAAGAACTTTTCCTTTGCATTCACAACTTGGCTAACCATTTGGCACAAGAGGCCTATCTTTCAGCCTATCTCAGCCTTCAAAACACCTTCCTCACTAAGCTTTATCATTTCTAGCTTTTGACTTAAAGTGAGAGACATGCGACTCTTCTTATCACTTGGATACTCAGAAGCCATTGTAAGGTTATTAATTGGCCTAATTTCAATATTGTTGTGTCTCAGGGAAAAGGGAGGCCCAAAGAGAGGGAGAGAGATGGATGAAATGCTGGTGAGTGCAGGAGTCAGAACACATACGACACTTTTTGATTACGTTCACTGTCTTATATGGGTGTGGTTCGTGGCGTTCCAAAACAGTTATGATAATAACATCGAAGATCACTGATCACAGATCGTCATAACCGATATAATAATAACGAAAAAGTCTGAAACACTGCAAGCATTACCAAAACATGACACAAGACACAAAGTGAGCACATGCTGTTAGACTTGCTCGATACAGGGTTGCCACAAACATTCAATTTGTAAAAAATGTAGTATCTGTGAAACACAATAAAGTACAGTGCAACAAAATGAGGTATGCCTACAGTGGGGAAAAGTAGCCCTAAATAAAAGGTTGCTCTGGTCCTACCTAACGAAGTTTAAAAGCAAGCCTTGGAAGGATCAAACTGTTTCCAAGTAACTTAACTGCTTCCCAGAACAAATTTTAAGATATTTATAAAATATGAAAATACCCAGCACCTAACAAGGTAAAATTCACAAAGTCTGGAATCCAATTTAAAAAAACAAACAAACAAACAATTACCAAGCATGCAAAGAAGCAGGAAAATGCAAGCCGTAAGGCAAAGGCAAATATCAAGCAATAGGAACAGACAAAGAAATGATACAGATGATAGAATTACAGACAAGGACATTAAAAAGTTAACACAACTATATTCCATGTGCTCAGAAAGATAGAAGAAAGATGGAGCATGTTAAATAGAGACATAGAAGTCATTAAAAAAGACCCAAATTGAACTTCTAGGGATAAAAATACATTGCATGAATTTAAAAGCAGATTAGACATCACAGAATATTGGCAAATTTAAAGCACAGCAATAGAAACTATTCAAAATGAGACACAGAGAGAAAACATGTGGGGAAAAAAAAGGAACCCAGCATCAATGAGCCAGCTGTGGGACAACTTCAAGCGATCTAATATATGTGTAATTGGAGTTCCTAAAAAGGGGTGGGGGGGCATAGCTACAGAAACAATATTGAAAAACAGGGAATTGTCGGCTGAAAGATTTTCATGGACATAAAAATTGTGGAGATTATGTGACTGTTTCAATTCTCTACTATTTTCATTAGTTTTGGTATATACTATTTTCTGAATACTGTACCTAAAACTATATTATACCTGGAAGCCTCTAATATTTTGAAGCCCACAAGCCCACATTTTGGTCTGGAACCATGTATCTTATCAAACAGGTGAGTGGTTTTCAGAATCATTCAAGAGGTAAAATGAAGTTATAATATAGTTTTACCCCGTACTTTTTCTGAACGTGCATGTTGATACATGACTGATGAAGCATTTAAGAAAATAATTTCTTACCTACAGAGAGAAGGTTTTCTCCCTCTGACCTGGAAAAGGGCAGCTTGTGTATGTGAAGAAGGAAAAGAAATTTTTTGTCACGGTTGTAGAGAAAAATCAGTAACTTGTGAGTGGCTGATATTATTAGAGACCAGAAGCTATTAAGTTTTATAGTATAACAAGAAAAAAGGGAAGAGAGAAAAAACATCAGAAACAAGCTCCAAGAAGAATGGAAAATGAAACTTGGTCCAGTCAGAAAGGTGTAATTCATAAACACTCAGAAATCATAGATGTTTTGGTGTGATCAAACACAAAACACTTCATTTATGGATTAGGATGATAATTGTAGAGATGAACAATAATTATTTGATTTGAAGTACTGCACTTGGTCCACTTAATACAGAAGCAGAAGAAGAAACCACTGCTTTTTTTTTCTTTTGCCTCAAAGATTTGTTTAGATACCATAGTAATAAAAGGATTGTTCTAAAGCATACTTTATTTTTTTCCACAGGCACAAACATACCACTGGCCACTGAAATACTGAGCTCTGTCTGAATTTAAAATAATACACAGAAATGACAAAGAAACTGGTGTAAGGACAAAGGAGAAAACAACTATCTCCTTACTCGTTTTTAAAATACGAACATTAATATTCTCTCAGTCAAAAAAAAACTTTTCTGGTGCTAAAGGTTATTAACCTGCGTAGCGTAAGGGAAGGAGGTGGGATGCATGTGTCCTGAATAATAGCCTTGAGCCCTGTTCACTGAAGCCAACAACTTCCTTACACAGGGAACGGGGCATAGATGGAACGTGTACACTGATTTTACAAGTGATTCCAACGTAACCTAAAGAGCATGTTGATGCGCATGAAAATATTCTGTAGTATAACACTGAACTACCTTGATTTACTATGTTTTCTACAGGAAACACTGATCTTCTATTTAGTCACTAATAGTTTGGGATTCTCAGAATTTAAAATACTTTTGAGGGCTCTGGTTTGGACGACTTAGGTCTCTTGAAACACCTACCCAGGAAAGAAATTATTCCTCCTTTACCTTTTGATACATTTCCACTTTCTGCCTTGGAAGCAATTCCAATTCACTCCATTGGTTATTATTTTCCTAAATAGCCATTTCAGGACCTTTCAGTGAAGGCTTGAGAGGCTGGGAGCCAAGACATCTAAATCCTGGCCCCAACTCTGCTTAGGCCTGGGGTAAGTCCCTGAATCTTTCTGGATCTCAGCTTTCTCATGGAAATAGGAAGCAGACAGAATGCTAAGTGTCTCTACATCTCTCTTCTCTTATTTTCCATTGAGAGGGGTCAGGAGGGCAAGAATCTTTATAGTCTTCTTTTCTTTGTAACTATCTCCTTTTTTCTTCCCTCCCCTTTCCCATTCTGTAAGCCATATGTATAATATCATTAACAAGTAAGAGTATCTGGGAAAAGAGACAGTGTGGGAAGAACCAAGGTAACAATCATAATTTTTTTACTTTATTAACCCCAGTTCCTGAACTACATTTTTTTTTTTTCCCCCCTCTCCTCAGCATCCTGGCCACTTGGGCCTTGCTTCAGAAACTAGGTAATAAGTGAGTAATGGCATTGCTCACAGACTATTTTTGATGAGCAGAGTAGTAATATGACAAATGCTGAAGAATTGGGAGAGCCTTCATAAATTTATGGTTTACATATTAGCCAACTAATTTCAGAAGAGTAATTTTTTTTTTTTTTTGGCTTCTTTTATTTGTACTGAACTCTTTTTTCTTTCCTTTCACCCAGATTTCTTTCCTTGCTTTTGTTGTATGGATTATTCTCATTTGCTAAGCAGATGAGATCTTATCAATTGTAGAAACAAATTCACTGTGCCGATTGCATTCACAACCAAAAAAAAATTCTGTCTAAATTATAGCAAATAAGCAGAAATATTTTGTACTAAGAAAATCAAATATCTGTGTTAAATATACTGCCTCAACAGTGTTAACATTTACCAAGCCTCCTATTTTAAACGATAGATATCAGAAAAACGTATGTGCAAATGCTCTGAGTTATATAAATCCAACCTATAATCATTGTAACAAATAGTTCTACATCAGGAAGGTTTCTAATGCTCATGGAATTTTTTTATTATGGCACTATGCTAAAATATTCAACAAAAATTTCCTAAGTACCATTTATGAGCACAGTATATAAAAAATAATTTCAATTAGTTGATATTATATGTCTACCATTAGTATCTTCAAAGAGTCTTAAAGTATGAGAAAATATCTGCCTGAGATATAAATTCACTTTCAATATTTGATCTCATAAATTCAACAGTTTATACCTCAAGGGAAGGTGTGGATTTTCTTCTGTTTTTATTTACACTGAAAATTGAATCTTAACCAGGCCCATGGGAACATAGTAGACAATAGCCCATTGTTGAAAATTAGTCTTAGTATTTATCTAATTTATTGATTAAATGAAATGAGGTCTCTGATTTAACACAAGAGTTTCACATTTTATATTTTTCAGAAAAGTCTGTAGAATTGTTTGATTAATAATACATTTCGAAGAAGTCTATTGATTTGCACTAATTTGGCCCAATACTAAGAAACATCAAGACATACCTTAATGTTCAATCTGTGGCTCAATCTCTCTTTCTAAAATGAAATGATAACCAGTGAGTCTCTTGACTGGTTCTAGCTTGTGTGTGTGTGTATGTATTTAAACAATTTCAATTACAAGTTAATGTGAGATTGCATTTGTCATCTCTTTGGCTATATGGTAACCACATAAGGGTTTCTAAGTGGGTGCTACTTTAAGTAATTTAGGATCAAACTGACCAAAAAAATAGTGGATTTGAGCAAAACCAGTATTGTGCTGTATATCTGAGAGAGAGAGAGAGTGTGTGTGTGTGTGTGTGTGTGTGAGAGAGCATCGTAACTTTTCTCCAGGGAAATACCCCAGTGTGGATTTAGTTTTCAGAATCTGCTTTTTTAATATTATGAATGGAATGGCTGTGGCTTAGGGAAACTGCCACTTGGCTTTGCTATTGTTTCTAAAGGATAAACTTGCTGTTAGTCTGTAACAGTTGATGATTCTAAGTTTTAATGTGGATTTTAGTCCATATTTTGCAAATGTCTGAACATTACTTGACTAAGAAATTAGGAAATGGTGTATTTTATTTTACATTCCATTTCTAGCTGTAGCAACCTTTTTTGACACTAGAAGACATTTTGTGTGCTATATCCCCTTGAATACAGTTTATTATAATATAAAATTTTTATACAATTTTTCCTTCTATATGTTGTTTAAAGCACTTGGAGCTTAGGAAGAGCCCCCAGGAACAGGACATGTTCCTCTAGGACGTCTCATGGGAAGAAATAACCTTGAAAACTTGAAAGTGGATTTGACTACCTGTTAGTACAGGCCACATGGTAAAGCCCCAGCAACCCTATCTCACCCTGAACCCGTCCCAGGTCCCACAAGCAATCCTTGGTTTCTCAGTCGCATTGAACCAAAAACAACCCTGCCTCCTCCCGAATCTCCTAACTCTGGAGGATGCAGCCTCATAAAGTCAGTCTGCTGATATTATGCTTACAGTCTTCATAGTAAAGCTATAAATTTAAATGAAGTAATAGCTACTCTGTGTTCTAGTTCCTCAAATGAATAGTTCATTCCATATAAATAGAGGGATTATTAATAATCGCATTCTGCTTTTCTATTCCCTCTGCAGTTTCAATTAGTTATACAGACATTCACTTCCTTCTCTTTACCTGTGTACTATTTAAAAATCTTTCTTCAACTGAGGAAGCAGCTCTGTTTTGTGGAATAAGTATAGGGACTCATGAGTAATATTTACCTCCAGGGGACTATTTAGGGGCTGAACAGAAGCCACGTACAAACACTCTAGGAATGTCTTTCAAATGGGTAGAAGTCTTTTCATACCTTGAATTTTCATATATGGGAGAAAGGCACAATAAGGTAAATCTTGGAAATTAGGAGAAAATTTTAGCCCTAATACGTACATTGATTAGCTTGTATTTAGAATATAACATAAAAATGAAAGCAAACCAAACCATTAAATTTTATAACTGATGCATATGTATCTTTTGGCACAGTTGGCAAGGATGTCTCACTCTGACAGCTCCCAGTGGTGCAAACTTAGATATGCCATCTGACCTCTCTAGACTTCGTTTATTTATTTGGGTGACTCATAAGGTCTGTGCTAGATCTACAAACACTATGGGTTTATCATGTTGGTATGAAACACTTTAGGAAAAGGGTAACTCGTGATTTAGTGAGGGAGACGTGGGTTCGATTCCCAGCCAATTCACTTAATGTGTAGTCACCACCAGTCAGTCAGTGGAGGCTTGCATGTTTTCATGATGCTGAACAGGTTTCTGCGGAGCTTCCAGACTAAGACAGGACTAGGAAGAAAGGCCTGGCAATCCAATTCTGAAAATTAGCCAGTGAAAACCCTATGGATGACAACAGTCCAATATGCAACCAATTATAGGGATGGAGCAGGACTGGGCAATGTTTTGTTCAGTTGTACATGGGGTCACCCTGAGTTGGGAGCTAACTTGACAGCAGCTAAGAACAACTTTAGGGAAACTCAGAATGACAAATGTCGCAAAGCTATAGTTTAGTTACAAAGGCAGAGATATGCCATACCACCAATGAGTGAGAGGGCTGAGTGGGCAATTCTAAGACAAGAAATAAAGTAGAAGCTATATTTAGGGAAAGTGAGTCATCGGTCTGAAATAAAAAGGAGATATTTGGGTGTATAGATACAATGACCTTACACTGGAAATAAAGGCGAGGTTGTTGAAGGCCTGGAGCTCTGAAACAAGGATATAGACTTAGGTCTGTAGATAATGGGCATTAGAGAGTGCAATAAAAAGAACTGAAGACTCTCCAGTAGGGGAGTAACATAATAACCATGACAAATTTTTATTGCACACTTACTCTATGTAAGACATCCTTCTACGTGTTTTACATGTACTTTATGTTTACGAAAATAACGTGTACCTTCTATGTTTGTTTGCCAACCGCGCCCTTCCCCCAGGAGGTATTTTTGTAAATGCGCTACGCTGTTGCTGCAAAAAAAAAAAAAATTTAGCATAGTGCACTTACAAAAATACCTTGCAGGAGGACAGCATGGTTGGCAAACAAACATAGAAGGTGCATGTAATTTGTGTAAAAATAACAGTATGTAGGAAAAAAAGTCCAACTAAAATGAGAGATAGAATGATTTTCAGGGAAGCAAAGAAATATAAATTATCTTCCTAAATTTGATTTTGCAGAAGCATTTACTGCACTAAGAAATTATGTGTACATTTTAAGTATGGTAATCCTTTATTACAGTGAAGTTTTATTTTTGGAAGAAAACATATGCACAGTGTTATTAGTCATGTTTGTGAGTTTATGAGAGTGTTTAATAATAATAAATAAAAACAACAGCCAAAAAAAGAAAAAAAAATGCCACAGATATGCCAGAGACCACAAACCCAGATCTGCCACCAAACAGATCTGGTTTTGTGGTCCCTGGCATACCTGTGTACAAAAATGAGTATCTTCAGGAATGGCTGGCAAGAGTTGAGAGAGAAAGAGGGGGAAACAAGCATACAAGAAAGAGAAGATTCCTTCTTACTGCTCCTTTGGCTTCCAATTTTGTCCCCTTTAGTCCACATTGATGCCAGAATGACCCTGTTACAAGAATATCTGAGCATGTTACTCCCCTGTTCAAATTGCTCAATAACACCCATGAGGTGCAAGATAAAACCTAAACCACTTAGCATGGCATACAAGGTCCATAACGTTCTGATGAGGATCCTCCTGCTGCTCTGTCCAACCTGGACCATTTCATTCCAACCGCCATATTTACAATGTTCCCCAAGCAGTTGTGCACAAGCAAGAGAGTCCTTCTCTGGCCCTGCAAACCCCTGCTCAGTTTTCAAATGTCAGTTAGAGAGTTCTTTTCCTGGTAGTCTCCTCTGAGCTTCTCAGGCCACCTTAAGATAATGTTTCCTATGCTCCAGTTGACCCTGGTGCATACCCCCGATAAGGCAAATATTGCATCATGATGTATTATTGTTTACTTGCACATCTGGCTCCTTATTTAGCCCGAGTTTCTTTGGGGAAGCACGATGCTATATTTATCTTTATATCCCTAGTCTCTAGCACAGAGCCTAGTAGGTGTTGAATAAATGATTGTTGAATAAACACAAGGAGCTGAATATTCAATCTCTGATTCACAGCAACCTCTATGGTAACCACCCTCGCCCGTTATTTTAATAGTTCACACCTCTCCAATTAATTCTCACTTGTGTATATAGTGAACTCTTGATTATTCACAAGGGAATTATCCACGTTGTAGTTTAGTGTAGCAAATCTTACTTTTAACTCTTGTTGACATCACCAGCTGTTTACTTATGTCCTTCACTGACATTGTCACCAATTCCATCTACTTTTACTCCCACTATATGTCAAAAGCGCAACAGAAGCTGGAAAAAATAAGGAATTTTTAAAGAAACAAATACTTATTTGCCTCTCCCTATCTAAGATGGGGAGCACGGGTGGTGTAGTGGTTAAACGCTATGGCTACTATTCACAAAGGTCGGCAGTTCAAATCCACCAGCTGCTCTTTGAAAACCCTTTGGGGGAGTTCTACTTTGTCCTCTAGGGTGGCTATGATTCGTAATTGACCCAACGGCAATAGGTTTACCTAAGATCTAGGAGCCCTAGTGGCACAGTGCTTAAAGAGCTCAGCTGCTAACCGAAAGGCCTATGGTTCAAACCAACCAGCAGCTCCACAGGAGAAAGGTGCAGCAGTCTGCTTCCATAAAGATTACAGCCTTGGAAGCCCTATAGGGCAGTTCTACTCTGTCCTGTAGGGTTGCCATGAGTCAGAATTGACTCAACGGCAAAACAGGTTTGGTTTTTTGGTTTTACTATCCTAGTGTTTCACAGCTTTTAACTTTTTCAGTTTCTTTGGATTCACCAAATTAATGATCTAATGAAATAGTAAGGTGCTTAGTAATAAAATAAGTACAACTATATACTACTAAGATAATCATACATTAAAAACTATCTTCAATTTCAGACTGCTAGTAAAGATAAAAAATAAACACTTTAACCTCAGCACGGTGTTTTTTTGTTGTTGCTGTTGTTATGTTTCCCTGAGTATGCCATATGAAACTATTTTTTAGTGTCATTTACATTAAACTCTTGAGCTGCTGACTGTGCCTTCAATTCTTCTGAAGGCCCCCGGTAGTGATTCTTCTTTTACGTTTAAAAGCCTAATGAACCCAGATTTTCAAAAGTAGCTAATATTGGGTTGAGGGCCAAACAATATAATGATGCAGAGCTACTTGCATTATTCCTGGAGCTATTTGATTTTGACAAGCCCACATTTGGTAATTAACATGAGAATGCCCCCTTGGGCCGTTCTCCTGTTAGCTAAAATATCTTATAAATTACTGTAATAAAAGGGGAAAAAAAAGGAACACACTGTCTGTCAACGTTTCAACTTATCTAGCAAGAGGAGGAGACAAAGCCCTGATCCTGAAGCACGCAGATGCCAAATGGGACATAAATTCTACTGTCTGCCCCACCAGGAGAGCTGCCTGCCCAACAGAGAGACACGCACACAGCATCGACTGGTCCCCCAACAAAAGACGTGTTGTTCTGCTGGATAGATAGTATTTTTATATTCCATAATCAACTGTCACTTACTCAGCGATATCATATCATCTATAAATGCCAGGTCAGTGGACCCAGCATCTGTAATTGAGGAAGCAGCTTCATATATTCTGTTTTAAGGTCTCCTGGTAGAATTTAATAAATAATGTTACCTACCCCACCCATGATGTCAAATATAGTCTGATTTATTATCCTAATCTAGATGAATGTATTAACATGGCCATAATATAGATCCCATGGACATATGTGGTGAGGAGTCAAATGTCTTCCTTCATTCCTTCTGTTTGCTCCAATACAAGAAACTGGAAGTGGAGAAATGCTCATGTTTTATAGCTTATTTTCCTGGGGCTAGGATTTAGCAATGATGTAATTCTACTTCTGGCAAGGAGAATTAAAAATCTGTGACTATTTCCTCAGAATTCACTTCTAAAATTCTCAAAGTCCGAAATTTTGTTTGTTTGTTTCACCCGTATACACATTTTTTAGCCTATTAGAGATATACAGGCCACTAAAAAATAATTATGATACACAAGAAACAAATTATTCATAGGTAACAGAGACAAATGTATGTCTCAATATACCATACTGGTATATTCTGAGTATCAGGTAGTCAAGACATATGCAACAAATAACATCTAAAAATAAACTTTATTTTCTCATACTACAGTATTACCTACTGTTACCAAACCAACTTCCATTATCATCAATTTATTTTAATCTGGGACATTACCCATACTATTTTGAGTTCACAGCAGCTGCTGATTGAACAATAGTTTTCAATGTCTATTACTTAGGGTCTTTTTTTACACTCAGTTAAAGGCCTGAGGGAATCAATGGATATAAAGTGTAGACTTATTGATAAAAATTCTGGGCCTGCAACAGAATATAGCTCAAAAATAGCTGTGTTTAATCCATAGCAGACATCATTTGCTGCTACTGCTGAATTTTAACAGGAACAGATCCAAAATCATGTCAGTGTTCCCATTTTTGTGCCACAGAGTAATGACATTTAATCAGGAATATTACTACACTCTTTTGGTGACAGCTGAGACACAAACCCAGCCAGCTGATGCAACTCCTGTCCTACCACTGGCGGCCTATAAACAGCAACCATACACAGGAAGCTGCCTTACCTTGTACAGACCATCAGAGGAAATTTTACACAACAGGGCTTGCAGATCAACTGCTGCTGAGGTCCAGCATGCTTCCTAAAGACTTTGGCAACCACCCTACAGTCTCCACCATCCCCATGGCCAAAGGAAGCTTAAGGAAGAACCTGTCCTAGAAGACCTTCTCATGTTACAGTGCCGCAGTCACCAGGTGTGAGACATGAAGTTTACAGAATACAGCCGCCATAGCGCCTGCACGCTTAGATCAATGGCCTATAATTACCTGGGAATTACTTGGACACAAATCAATGGTGTATTACGTTTCATTCATAATAAGCAGGGTAACTTTTGCCTGGTCTGTGAACGTCAAGATAAAGGCAATATTCCCATCTGCTGTGCTGCCTTCTACCACCTGCCCAAATGGGTACTGACCCAGCCCAGAAAGACTGGGAATATGGGGAAAGTACTTGGGTCTGCACAGTCCACTCTGCGGTGGCTACAGGTTTTCAGTCAACCCTGTGCTGGTCTAAGATTGACATCTCTGAGATAAAAGGCTCCACATTCCATTAGATGTCATTGGCCTGGCGGGCCTCCTCCCCTGGCCATGCCCCAAGGGACTGTGCCACATTTCCATGACATCGTTCAAGCTCTCCATTCCAGTTCAACACTTGGCAGCAATTTCCCCATCTTACAGCTATCACTGAAAAAAAAAAAAGGTGTGTGTGTGGGGAGAAGTCCCAAGGAAGTGGTGGGGAGGGTTCTCTTAGTGCTATCCGATCAAACACGGAATGTACAGCCCCATAACTAAGCTGCCACAAATACACCACTCTATCTGTAATACTTCTTAAAAGTAAAGAACAGAGCTGGAGTCCTGCTGGATTTCCCTTAGCAACCTGACAAGAGCCCACAAGGTCAGCTAGCAGGAAGTGTAGAAAATTATACAGTGGGGAATTATCAGCTAAATTATTTCACTATACTCAGGATTTTTACTGTTCCTCCCAAGACAGGGGCCTCTTGCTACCCATATTAGAAACATGAATAAAAGGACAGGAATGACAAAAGGTGGGAAAAAGAAAAGGGAAAATTATTAAACGTCTTGTTTATATTTTTTTATTATTATTTTTTGGCTTTGTTTTAATGCAACTCCTTGAGGCGACTGTCCAGGGATCCAATCTGCTTGTTTGCTTTCTCTGGCCATGAAGTTTCTTATCCTTTTTGTTTGGGGTGGAAGGGGGTTGGGCTGGAGGTTGTCTCCCAATCAGGCTTGCTTCACCAGCTACAGCAGCAGGAGCAAGCATGATTTATCAATTAACAGGTAATGAAAAAAATTCTCTGCAATTAAAGATATGATTTTGCTCAAACAGGAAGCAGCACCATACAACTGTGTACCTCTGAGGAATACTCAGCTCCTGTCACTAATGTGGAACACAGCTAATTTTAACAGAGAGTGTGTGGGTCCCTTGGGGGACTCCATGTTGATGAAGGAATATACAGTAGGGAACCCCCAGAGGACCCAGCTGATTGGAGAGCCTCAGGAAAGGTGTAGGGAAATTACATTTCCTGTTTCTTAGGAGAGTTATTAAAGGGAAAGGCAGCTTTAATCACTGAAGGACCAGTTGCTGTGTTATTTTTGATTTATATACCAAAACAATACCCTTTATTCCTTGGTTGCTTTTTAATATATATGTCAGCTTAGTCAATATTATATTTCAGTATAACATATAAACAGCTGTAGGATCTTGTTAAAAACATGAAAGGTTTTGAAAGATTACATGAGATAAAATATATTATTTCTACTCAACTGAAAGTCGGAGAAAATTAGAGTAGACAGGAATTCTCCCTTTTTTTTTCTTTCACTTAAATCAACAAGCTTTATTTTATTTTATTTTATAGAAATGCACCATGAAGTTTCCAATGATGTGAAAAAAAAAAAAAAGTTGTAGGGTTCCCAGTGTTTTCTTTTTCTGGATATACAGACTGTTTACTCAGAAGCAAAAAATTCATTTCTATACAATAAATGCAGAAAGGACAGAGTAATTTGTTTAAATTATGTTTATGTCAATTTGTCTAAAATAGTTCTATGTAGTCAACATTTTACATCAATAATTCAATAAATTTTAGGGATGAAGGACCTGTCCGATCACCTAGTCCAACCCTTTTATTTTTCAGGTAAGAAAACAAAGAGTCAGAAAGGCTGAACAGAAATAATAACAATAATGCTCACATTGGTTGGATAATTACTCTGCTAAGCACTGCTCTGAGCTCTTTGCATATATTATCTTATTCAATTCTCCTAACACCTGTATGAGGGAAGTATTATTATTATTACCTGTTATTATCATTAATTTCATTTAAGGAGAAGCTTGGTCTTAGACAGGTTAAATAACTCATCCTAGGCCACATGTGAGAAGGGCAGTGGCAGGGTGTGGGACCAGGCAGTCTGACTCTAGAGCCTATGTCCTTAACCACAGAACTACACCATTTCTCCTGTCACACATTGACTAGAGGCATAGGCACTAGACCCAGAAGTTCTGTTTTCTGGTCTAGCAATAAAAAAGAAAACCATTTGATATCTATTAGATTATGCGGAAATACTCGATTCACCAACAGATCACCTTGCAAATGTTTAATATCAAGTCGAAAGTTCAATAACAATTCTGAGTTTTAAACCAAATGGGGCACCAAATATGTGAGTGTGTTGAAGGCATTAAGTTGTTTGCTGTTGAGTCTATTCCAATTCATGGTGACCCTACAGGACAGAGGAGAACTGTCCCATAGGATTTTCTATGCTGTGATCTTTACAGCAACAGATTGCCAGGTCTTTCCTCCCACAGAGCCACTGAGTGGTTTCAAACCAACTTTTCAGTTAGCGGAACACGTAACCATTGCGCCACAAGGGTTCCTAGGTCGTTGGACTAAATCCAAAACCAAACCAAACCCGTTGCTGTTGATTCCAACTCTGACCAACCCTATAGTGCAGAAGAGAATTGCCCCACCGGGTTTCCAAGGCTGTAAGTCCTCATGAGAAGTAGACTGTCACATCCTTCTCCCCAGAAGCAGCTGGTGGGTTTGAACTGATGACCTTTCGGTTAGCAGCCAAGCGCTTATCCACTGTGCCACCAGGGCTTCTTCGTTGCTGGACTAGGGGGATGCAAATCCCCTAAGGGAAAATGTAGAAGTAGGCTCCTACTGCTGTGACCTCTGACCTCGCAGAAGGAATCCTTCTCTGTCTCCCTCTAACCCCCAGGTTCAGTCTCCCCACACCACAGTCCAGTCCAAATCTGATTACATTTATAAAAAGAAGTACCCCATTTCTGCTGTTTTTTAATTTAATTGAGAGACTGTGTGTTAACACAGCCAAAGTCTATAATGATTCTCACTAACATCCTCACCGAAAACCCCTCTGCTTGCCAGAGCAGTGTTAAAGAACAATCCTCACCGAAAACCCCTCTGCTTGCCAGAGCAGTGTTAAAGAACAACTACAATGTGCGGTATGAGCGCAAACAGCTCTCCTTTAAAAACACAAACCCCAAACACTACAGTCTAGCCACCATAAGTGACGGAGAAGCCTCCTTCAAGCCCTGCCCCACAGTATTACCTCGGGCAAAGGTTTCCTCTTCTGTGGGAATCAGAACATTTGGAAATAGGCTGCCTCTGCCAGCTTTGTTCTTGTTCCTTTGGAGGATTCCGCTGACAGTTCCTAACTGCATTATCAGGATTTGTCTTGCTGGTAATGGCCAATTCATTTGTATTACTACATTTAGACCTTACACTAAGCAGACAATCACAGGTATGAAGACGGCTTCCATAGATTGCAGTGGAACTGACTGCTCTGAGTGACTCAGAGAAAAATATCAGAAAGAAACCAAGTCCATCTCCCTCCGTTTTCCTATGCTGCCCCCTTATAGACAGGCAGACAGGCAGACAGACAGACAGTGTATATGCACGTGCACACACACACCCCATAAACCCCAGCAGTAAGCCTCAACCTCATTGTGGAAGGACTGGAACAGACACATCTAGTCCAATGCCTTCATTTAACAGATGAGGAAACAAGTCCCAGGGAGGACAGGAGGCTTGCCACATGTTAGCTAATAAGTGCAAAGCCAGGGCTTGATCCTAAGGACATCTGACTCCAAATCCACTGTTCTTTGTACAGCACCATTTCACCGAAAGCATGAAAAAGCCTTTGTTCAGATTTTTTCTTTCCACAGTCCTTGTTTAGTGACTCCATTTTGCAAGTGATCTCATGCTTTCTTCTTCAGGATTCTACACAGGCACAGTCACCTACCTGTGTGGGGCCCCAGTGGTAGAATCAAACATACAGCAGGCCAAGGGTTTCCTAGGAGGCCCCATACCAGGAATCCAACCCTTCCCACATGGTTTATACCCTGGTCCAGTTACTTGGACAGTACCTCTCTGGGATTCATCATTGCCTACGCTCTGAAAACAAACTGAGCATACTAAAGATATCAACTCTCTCTGCATTTAAAAACTTGGGGTGTCAGAGGACCAGTCTCAAAGAACTGGTGAAAGAAAATAAATATTAGGAAGTTATTTAGAGGTTCAAAATTTGAAAAAAATAAGGCTCACCCTGAGTCATATTATAATTTTTATAGGTACAATTTGTACCTATCTTTCAGTAGATGAGAGAGGTGGCACACGAGAAACGGATCATTAAACAGTAGTGTGAAACCAGGGAAATTAACCAGCTGCTGTGAAAGCCACCTCTCTTATTCTCTGAGAAAGAGAGAGTTGAGGGTGGGGGTGGGGAGGAGAGAGCACAGGAAAAGCAGGAATAAAGGAGCTGATCATACCGATAAAACATTAGCTTAGAAGTCTGTGGACTGTCTTTAAGCTAATGAACGGAAAATGTTTGATCACAAAAAAATAGTAACATGTAAAAGATCTTGCATACTTTTGAAATTGTAATAAATGTGAGCCTACAAGGGCCTTGAAGATCATTTCATTCAATGCCCTGACTTAACATAAAAGGAAACTGACGTTCAGGGAGGAGAACTGATTAGAGTTCATGTCAAGTTGGTGGCAAGAGTCTGGCCTTCTGACTCCCAGTCCTGTGTTCAACCCACTAGCTCACACTGACTCACCATCCAACTTGCCAAAATGCAGAAGAAACCAAACCCAGTTGCAGCTGAGTCAATTCTGACTCATGGCGACCCCAGGAGTGTCAGAGTGGAACTTTACTCCACAGGGTTTTTCAGTGGCTGATTTTTTTTGGAGAATACCGTCAGGCCTTTCTTACAGTTTTCAGTTAGGTGCTGAGTGCGTTAACCGTTTACACCACCCAGAGACAGAGCCCTTTTAAGTCAAGCAAATACATTGTACAAGACAGTTGGGTCCTGGCTGTTTAGGTATTTTTCTGAGCAGATGGGGGGAAATCTCTCTATTGGGAGGAGTGTATGTGACTGGTTTGTGTTGCTGAGTAAGCATTCTATGTGCCTCAACCAAGATAAAAATACAAAAAGATTAAAAACAAAAGACCTTAAGAGCAAATGAATCTGTAGCAGAAGTTAAAGCAAAATAAATAAAGGCATAAGAGGTGTCATGTGAACACACAGTGTCTTATGGTCCAGAACCTTTGGGGAAGGCATGATGAAATGGAAGTAGGACTACCATCTTCTGAATGCCTTCATTACAGGTGTTAGCTCATTCAGTCTCCACAGCCCTATTTTTCAAATGAGGCCAGAAATGTTAAGTAATATGCCTATTACATAGAGAGAGCCAATATTCTAGCCCAGGTCCACCCCAAAGTCCAAGTCCTTTCTCTGCAGCCATGTTATTTTCTATCTACAAATGCTCTGGGCTGTAACATAGGAGCTGTCATTGGATAAAATGAGGCTATGGTACCAGTCATACTTTACCTCTTATTTGCTTCATGAAACCACGAATTTGAAATTTCTATCTATCCCTCAAAGGAATGAAAAGGCAGTCTTAGCTTTCCCCTCTTATCCCACTCTGAAACTTGGAAGAACAAAAAGGACAGCAGCCAACATTAAGGAAAGTAACATCTCTCGGCTAAGATTTCTGTGCCAAAGAAAGAGATGAAGCAGGAACAAAGTAACAAATTATATTGTCAGAGAAAATGTGAACTTTTTGATTGGGGATGACATTTATTTTAAGTGTGCAATGACGGCAGGGAATCTGTCAGGGTAAGACATGGCAGAGGTTTCAGCGTTTGTTAAGAGTGTCGTGGGAATTTAGCTAAAACTGTTAAAACTGACACCATTGGCTTTTGTTAACACATTAAGCATGGGAAAAGTGCCAGTCAGCATATCCTCCATAGCATCACTCCAGTTCAATCATCTTGGAAGATGCATAATACGGGGTGGGATAATCATGGCTACATTTTTCAACACATGGGGAGGCAGAGGGGAGAAGGCCGGTGCCATTTTGATAAGAATGACAAACGATGCCTTGAAGATATAGATATCAACACAGAAAAACTGGACAGAGGCAGTTTGGTTGACCTGGTCCTTAGGAGTTGGAATCAACTCGATGACAGTGGGTTTGGATTTTTTTGTTTGTTTTATATATTCCTAAAGATATTTTCGGATATAAAACTAAGTTCACATAGTACTACATAATGCCAAGATTTGTAGAAGAAAGTAACCATTGATAAATACACATATGCATACAGATGGATATGGCTGAAGTACAACTAAAGACCTGTCTCAAACCCTCTGCCTTAAAATAGACTTGATTATTACCTCAGTGTTGGGGTAAGTGACGAAAAGCAGAAACACAGATGTTTACCCAGTGAGATGAACTAAATCAAATGCAAGGGCACTCTTGCTTCCCCATTAAATCCTCAAACAGACCCATTAAGCTGAACGTTGCCTGAAGCAGATCAAAGGAAAAGAAAATTGAAAGCCTGACAATAAAATGTGCCTCTAGCAATTAAATGGGTACAAGTTCTAGGTGACCAGAGAAGCGTTTTTTTTTTTTTTTTGAAACGGCATCCTAAAGCTTACTTAAACAAACGTTTCGACTACAGTGGAAGAATTTTGTTCTTGGCGCCCTCCGACTAGTAAATTCAAAGATTACGTTTATGTAGAGAGCTCATAGAAAGATTTAAGAAAAATAAAAAAGTCTGTTACTTATGTTTGGAGAGCACAAAGACACAATGGTGTTGCCAAATTGTGCTGGAAAACCCAAGGCCTTTTAATATAAGGCGACTAGTGCGGCAATGGTTTTTTTTTTTTTTAGTATGCTTTGTAAGGCCTTAGGAAATGAAAGACTCTTTGGAAGTCAGGAGGTCCCCTGGGGGCCATTTTTCCTTAGGACACAGAAAACTGCTATTCTATCTAGGGTCCCCTTATTGGTTCCATGGCTAAAGAAAAGCCTTCGATTTGGCAAGTCTCTATGAAGCAATGACTTCCTGCCCTTTGGCAGAGTAAACCCTGCGTGTACCTCTACTTCAAGATTTACACTCTCTGTAGTCTGCAGACGCTCAAAGTTTGCTGCTCATCTGACTTGGGATTTTCTGGTCAGCTTCCAGGAGAGTGTTTATTGTCCACAGGTTAGGGTGCGTTTAATTTAGAGTCTTTCTTGGCTCTCTGGTTATCTGTAAATGATTACTGCATGCTCAGATTTTTCAGCCACAGACTATAATGAATATAAATAAAATAAGCCCCCAGTTTTCCAGTTATAGCTCCATGACCTTCTCTAAAGCAACATCCCACATGATTGTAGGTGACCAGTGTAACTTCCCAACATTCCTTGTGCTAGGAAGTTTTTGCTCATTTGCGCCTGTCTGGTTGAGTTGATAAAACACAGACACGGAATTAAGGGCAAAAACAAAGAACTGTGCTGCCAAGAACTGTCTTTTCAGCTATGCAAATATCATCTTGTGTAGCTTAAAACTCTAAACGTTTTTCCTAAAGAGCTGCTTCCACCCTCCCCCATCACACCAAAAAGGGAACATATGGAGGAATGAGTTTGGACCAAAAGGATCCTATTTTTTGGCTACAGAAGCAGAGCAGTCACACAGGCACAGCACCTCATCAAACAAAGCAGGCTGAGGCTGTTTGGACGCCACCAACCTAATTTCATAGACCCTTCAAGTCCTCTCATCCATCCCCGGCTATTACCAAGCACAGGCTGGCTCAGCAAGCACAACGACTTGGCTGTTTGGATGCATCACTACTATTTTTAAATTAATTTTTAAAAGAAGATTAAGCAGCTCTTCTATGGCCGTTTCAGAGAATACTCACTGTCCAGTTTCAGAAAATAATTCTCATCCCCCAAACAAAATGGATGAAAATAAGGTCACTGGAGCTGGTCTCGCTATTGGCAGCCTTCACGGAATGGAATAACAGCTAACACAGGACCTAATTCTTAACTCTTGTTTCCTCGCTGCTTTACCTGGAGAGTTTCCGGACTTCTTTCTTAAAGACAATGAGAGCGGTTCTTTCGAGGCAAAGATGTGGTTTCCAAGTCTTACGCAGCCTGAGTAACGGAACCGTGAAACAGTAAGCTCCAAAAGGGAGAAAAATTGAGCCAATTTACCGCAAAACTACCATTGATTTTAATCAACACATGGATACTCTGATTGATTTCTAAATGTTCATATATACTTTACAGTACTTTTTCTAAGATTTTTTTAGCATCTAAGAGAGGTAAAAGAAGCACTCAACTTTGCAATTGTTTCTACTAGTTCCAGAAATAAAATTCAGGAGACAGTTACTTAAGAAGTTCCTATTTCACATGTGTCTTTTACTTTAAAAGCAATTTTAATTAACTATTCTAATAAAAAAATTAGGTTATGGTAATTTAGTCCCAAAGTTATTAATCTGCCCACAAACAAAATCACACCTGCTAGAGATGTTCACATTGTTATTAACAGATATGCAAACATACTTGGTACTGACCTTCCCCTGACACAGACTCACACAACTAGAGAACTTAATAAGCACCCGATGGCTCCCAAAACTTGAAGTAACACTTGTAGTGTCAATGTGTACTCTGCATATTTTCTGTACTTATGGTCCCCTTCTTTAGCACTTTCAACATATAGCATTAAAGAGTAATTTTCCCAAAGCTAATTTTTTTTTAGCAAATATTATATCCATACTTGGTGACAGCACAGAAATTTCCCTAGTAACTGTGAAATCCTAAACAGAACTTTATTATCACGTCAAGTTGATAATGAGAGGAGGTCAGAAGTACCAAACAGCAAGAATACTATTTTTCAGTTAGATAGTTGCCTGCTGGAATACAGAGACGAAAAATTAAGTAAATACAAAGTGTAACTACAAGGTGATAAAACTGGTTTTCTTGTTTATCCTGTAAACTGGCTCTGAGGACAATTAAAAACAGAGCTCTAAAAGTGTTTTGAGAGGTCCCTGTGAGACGCAAATGGTTAAGCGCTTGACTACTTACTAGCTGAAAAGTTGGCAGTTTGAACCTACCCAGAGGCACCTCAGGAGGACAGGCCTGGTGACCTGTTCTCGAAAGATCACATCCTTGAAAACCCTATGGAGCACAGTTCTATGCTGCATTAAGTGGGGTTGCCATGAGTTGGAATTGACTGGATGGCAGCCAACTACAACAAAGGTGTTCTGAGCAAGGATGGTGTCCTGAGCAAGAAAAAGAAAATTTCTATTATTTCATACATTTCTATTAAAAAAAAAAAAAAAGGAATTTTTTTCCCCCAAATGAGAAGGGCCAATAGATATCAAAAGTTGCCACAACTACCTGTAATAAATTCAATCTTTAAATTTCACATGACCTGAAGGAGTAGAAATATTTTATGAGGCAACTGGTCAATTTGTCCTTTTGTTAACTGTCTCAAGCAGTTACACCAAAAAGATGGCAAATATGTTCACTAGTACATGAAACAACCTTTCGGCTGGTTTATAATTACAAGAATGATGGTAACTGAATCCCTTGCTTTGTTTCAATACCCCTTGTTAGTACCACAGACCTCTCTGCCTCTCTTGTTTTTCTCAAAAGCAATTTAGAAAATGCTTGTATTTTAGACAAAAGGAGAACATTTGGTGAAAGAAAATTCATCATTAGGTATCTAGAGGTTTGTTAATAGAAAAGGCAACTCCCACCGTGTATCCCAGTGCTCAATCCAGACACACATGCTCAGGACCAGCAAGCTGCCTTCACAGTGGGCCAAAAGTCATTATCATAATTTTATATTACATAGACTACACTGAAAATTTAATATATCCCAGCAAAAAGAGACAAAAGACATTTTGCATAATGCTTCTGTGAGCGCACTCTCTCTTGCTACTCTTTTAGCCACCCCATGCAGATAATCACACCAGGAAAAAGAAGTTCATTACCTAAGCCAAATCAAAATTAGGCTTTTCTTTTTGATAGGGAACTTCATTAGTGAGCCCTGTCTTATACAGCTGGGAGATTTGATGAATCTATCCTAGAGTAATAATTCAGCACAATCAGCCACACTTTTTAGTTTTACATCTTTATTAATAAAACTAGAAATATATAAACTGGGTACACCAATATGGGTCTTTAAAGATGTTAAATCAAGGTGCTAACTAAAATCACTTCTGGACATTTAAAACGTTCCTGAGTTAAAAAGGAAACCCAGGTAAGAAATGCAACTCTTTGCCACCTAGCTATCCATGATTAAGGCTCTCAAGGGGGAATTTTTTTTTTTTTTCAAAGAAGCCAAAGCTGAAACACTTGAAGTTGAGGAAGGCATGTGTTTATTGAAACTGCTCAAATGAAAACATCTTCATATTTTAAAGTTAGCCTTTGATTAACAAGAAAACACAGGGGGAAAGAGTCATTTTAAAACTCTTCTGAAGATAAAGGCTAAAGATCCATTGTTCCTAGATGCTGTCCAAGAAAATATCCACTGCAGTGCCGAGTCCCCGTTTATATCATACAAAAGTCACTTATCCCACAGTTATGGAACAAAGAGTCCCGCTCTCCCCTTTGTGTGACCCACATATGTTAAGTATACCAGCATGCAAGCGCTCTGCTGGCTGCAGATGATTGTCTGTGGAACTCCTCCAAGATTGCACCCTTTCAGGCTGAAAAAACGGAGCTCCGTAGCCCTGGTTGTGGACATGGTTTTCCATACTGTGTTCGAAGCTAACGTTGACTTCTGTAGCCAGACTGAAGCTTCCATATGATGCAGGGCTTCTTTGGACATTGTCTATTATGCTTTTCCTTAACCACACAAAGCCAGCTGCCCTTCATGAGAAATGTCAGTCTCTAACTTTGCCATTGCCCCCCCTTATTTGACACCCATGAATTTCTCCTAATACTTACATCGATATTATCAGAAGAATGAGTGTCCTGAATTCTTGAATGTTAAGACTTTATAAAACAGAAACAACTTAATTCCCGAGTCCTCCTTGGAACTGTCAGTATATACTTTTTGTTAACTTTCAACAGTGGGCAAAGCTTATGGCAACAGTAAAACCAAACAAAAACAAAACGACGACAACAAAAAACCAAACCTGGTCACATTAGCTGTCACTTCACCCTTATCTGAATGGTAGGGATGGTCCACTAAGGGACAAAGTCCATTGAGTTTGGATCAGTCATTGAGCACAAATGGCCCAGATGACAAATTCTGACTTCCAATATTGTGATGCTCAACAACCTCTTTTTGAGACAGGACAAGAAGTTAACAAATACCTGGTTTAAGAGCTAACAAAAGTAATACTTTCACACATACAACTATTTAAAATGCACTCTCAGAGTATTCAGAAACATGAAGGCCATTGTGAATTCTACCTTCCCCCCGGCTTAACTTTTACAAATTAATAATATGATCCATTTTATTCATTTCTAGCGTTTAATCTTATGAAAACTCTACTGTTCCTGGTAGTTTGCTGACATGGGCAGAGGTAGAAAGTGGAATGAAATTGTTACAGACATTTTAGGATATGACAACAAGTATGAAAACCAAAACCAAACCAAACCCGTTGCTGTCGAGTCGATTCCAACTCACGAGTATGAAAGGATCCCAATATATACCATTGATTATTTTAGTCTTAAAAAAACCTTTATTATCAGTCTGATAATAATGATGACAATCACTACCATTTATAAAATCTTAACTGTGTACCAGGCATGGTGCTAAATGTTTTTCCACTGATCATTTTATTCAATTCTTAAAATAACCCTATTACGTGGTTACTACTATTATTCCCATTTTATGGATTAGGACACTGAGTCTTAGAAAGGCTGGTAACTTGCCCCAGGTCACAGAGCTAGCAAGTGGAGACTCTTGGATTTATACGCATTTAACTGACTTTGGTGCTCATTTTCCTAACCATTGTGTTCTCCAAGCCGCCCCTCGAGCAAGTGATGAACAATAAACAATTCCAAGAAATCAAAAAAGTTGTTAAATTCTCACAATTGTCATATAAGTAATTTATGAAAATGCCCTTGCCAGGTGTCCTTTGAGGCCAGGAGATATGGAAAGAATTTAGAGATAAATAAAATGAGCAGAGAGCCCTCTAGAAAGCTTGAAAGGATAGAGAGAAATATATGAAATATGGGCATATTTTACATCATGACTCTGGTTTCTCTGAAAAAACAAACTACTAGTTATCAGAGTTCAAAAAAAAATTCTTATTGCCATATGTAGAGCTCCTCCCCCCACTCCATTTTCTGGTTTTACATAAAACACCTTTATTAAAAAAACTTTCACTTTTATAACCCGCGTCATCTGTCAGCTCTCCTTTCCCTAACCAAAAAGGTTGGGTAGGTCAAGGCACAGTTCAAGTCTTCTGCTCCTTGATGACCCATGGGACTGTACCATCGCTCAGTGTCAGCAGAATTTGTCTTTCCCCATGACCTTTTATCCATGCTACATTACATCCTGGTTGTCTCTTTAAATGTATGAGCCAGATCCCAGACAGATTTTACACTCCTCGATGACAGAAGTCATATCTTAGGTATCTGTAAATTAAAACACACACACACACATACAAAACTAGATGTTCAAAGATTGGGGCAAAACAGTGGGTCTCATATTATACAGGCATCATTACAGGATAGATAACCACAGCTCTTTCTGCTTTTGTTTTCTTCTTCTGAATGTCTGGAGAATACAGAGCAAAGGAAATATTTAAAAACTGTGATTTTTAAAGGCGCCAATACATAGCAGTGCTGACGTAACAAGACAACTGCAAAGTCAATGATCAAAAGCAAATCAATCAACAAATGCCAACGGCAAGATCAAACATGACAATAATTAATATCAACCATTAACAAAACATGACTGGGAAGTGTCTCTTCCTGTTGTACACAGGGTCACTATGAGTCGGAACCAACTCAATGGCATCTGACAACAATGTTTACAAAACAAAGCAAAGGTGCTTGAGGCTTGCCTTTTACATTAGGTGTAATAATATAGTCTAAAAAAAGCATTTTTATATCTTTTAATATAGTTTAGATAGAGAAAAAGGAAGTTGGAGCTTATATGAATACTTGCTCCCCCCCCAAAAATTCCAAAAACCAAACCCACTGCTATTGAATTGATTCTGACTCACAGTGACCCTATACTCGCTACTTGACCATAAAAACCAGTCAATCACCATCCTGAAAGGGACTAATTTTTTTTTTTAATTCCCCTCACATTCTACTGTAATTTAGTCCAAGTTCAGAAAATCCAGTTCAGCTATTTTATTTTTCAATAGATTTCCACATGTTATTAGAAGTACACAGTTAACCAGGTTTCATGCAGTAGACAAAATGGCATTGTGGGATTATATTAGTTCGACAGCTGCTTTATGACTATAGCTTCCAGACCAATTTATTTAATATTGATCTTTAAACAAACACCAGTACAAATAAATTTGAGCACTCCAGTCCTGAGATTTTATATCTATAAAAGAGGCCTATATTCAGAGAAACAAGGCTGCTTGTATTTCTTCCTTTGATTCTGTTTTCTTTGATCCTACCAGGTATCAAATACATCAACGCCAAATTAAAAAAAATCCATCTTCAGATATCACTCTGTTTATAATCTTTCGTGCAGAAAGAATTTTTCTATCAATAACTTCCAGCAAGCGCTTTTAACTGATCTTTTCATTGCTTTATTCTGATTACTACAAAAGGCAGCAGTGCTCTGTCCCGACTGAACACCATACCTGATTCTACCTGGAATACCTGTGCATAAGGGCTGTGCTCTATTTCCCCATTTCCCTGCACCTTGCTCTCTTTAACAATTCCAGCCCAGCAGCAGGGACGCACCAAGATCCAGCTGCCCCCTGCTGAGAAAATTGCTGCACAAAGCTAGGAGTTCCGGAGGCCAATCTCAAGACTTTTACAGGACTACAGTTGACCATTTGGAGGAGGGGACAGCTGGGTGCTAAACATAAATGGGAAAAAAGACTTAGATAGGGAAATAAGTAATGAATCCTGGGATTAAACACTCTATTCAATTAAACAGGCATATATGAATGTGAGGCATAAATGGACCCTACATAATTATTTGCACAGGACTTATTTATGCCCTTCTTAGTTATCCTGATTGAGGACAGATATGGGCTCACCAGGGGATGGATATTCCTGTGGTCTGGAATTGGGATAAAGTTCAAAGTTTTTGGTGGCAATTTATTCACATCTGCCATCTGTTTGATGTTCATTGGGTTCTATGGATTATATTGATCTCTGAAAAAAATGAGAAAGTTGTCTTTCTTTTGCCTTTCTCTTTCCTCTCCCCCTCCATTCCTTCATTACTTCCTTTCCTTTAAAGATAAATATTCTGGAAACAGAATAGGTCAACGGAAGACTCTTGATAGCACATTAAAAATCCCTTCAGCAAAATATTCAAGTGTGTTCCCAAACACTTTGGGCCTGTACTATCAAAGGAAGATACACATACCTGCCCTGAAATTATGAGATAACTGCTTTCTGGGAGTAATGAATTTCTGTCAGAATCAATGAAGTACTGGTTTTAGGAGCATCTGAATTAGGAAAAAAAAAAAAAGACTTTGTCATAAATTAGGGTTCAAGGAGAGAGTGGGAGGACATGGTACTCAAAATCTAACATCAAGAATGTATAAAAGACACAATTACTTAAGACTACTCTTCCTCAGTCAATATAATAGCTTGATGCTGCAAAATTTAGTAACAAATCTATTATTTATGTAAGTACCAGCCTCTGCTATGTCCCCTTCCAGTGTGCTGACATAAATGAACTGAGAGCATTAAGCTGAAGTACAGAAAAGAAACTGCATCTATGATATCCTCCTAATTTGAACGGACACCTTTCTCCAGCAAACTCTTAAAGCTCTTTATACTCTAGAAATACATGAGACATGTGCACATGGCCAAATGTGGCTACTCCCTTACCTCTGGGGAACACGGTGAAAGGTAAGGCATAGGTCTTCATCCATACTGCTGCTGAACCCTAAAGAGAGGGCACAGATTCCTTCCTGTAACTGGAAGAAATAATGTGCTGCTGTGTAATTCTAAGACGCTATGTATGGTTGGTCCAGCCAAAGAGGCAAGTCTCAATCTGTGTGTATTGTGGGTAGATGGAGAGCGATCCTTTCCTCATAGAATTACAGAGGAAATTAAATGGTAAAACATATGTAAATCTGCTTTTGATAACCAGAAGATGCTAAGTCAATTAATGAACAAACAAACAAAAAAGAAAAAACACCATTGCTGTCGAGTCTATTCCAACTCATAGCGACCCTACAGGAAGGAGTAGAACCGCCCCATAGAGTTTCCAACGAGCGCCTGGTGGATTCGAACTATTGGCCCTTTGGTTAACAGACATAGCGCTTAACCACTCTGCCACCAGGGTTTCCAGCCCATATAATGCGGTATTTTATTATGATCTGTGTATCTATGAAGGCAGTGGTTTTTACCAGAGGAAGTTCACCTTTTATGCCTAATCTAGGCTTCTATATTGGCTAACGTTTAAACCAGGCCAAGGACTGGGATAGGTAGAAGAGCTGGTCTTATCTCTTGGTGCAACTCTTACTTAATATGCCCATTTCCCACCTAATCCTCCATCTACACGTCACTAACTGCATTTCCATAATGCAACATCTTGATTAAGAACTCTGTATCTTTTGTATGTCATCCTCATCATATACCCTTTATCTCATTGTATGTCATCCTCATCATATACCCTTTAACTCCTCGATTCTCAAGGAGGTGGGGGTATGCAGGTGAAGGGAAGATATACCCTAAACCTGGGTGCTCACATCAAAAGTATAATCTACACTGACACATAAGCCAGTGATACCCATGAGATTCACTGCCACCTGGGTGAGTCGCAAGTAAGTGATGGTGTAAGTCACAGATATCAGCTACGTTCTGGGAAGAAAAAATCCTGGGAACTACTCTTCTATTAAAACCCTTACAATGGTGAGCATGTAATTATTCTTTTTCTTTGTATTTTTTTCCTACTGACTGTGAGCTTCGTGGGATATGCTCACCATATCTCTGTATCCCAAATCAATGACAGAATCCCTGGCATATACCAGATGATGGATGAAAGAGCACAGGCTAGAGGAGCAAATTTAGAGGAGAAGTGGTGGTGGTTTTGAAAACATGGCATATAAGCAACATTTGAAGGAACTAGACGATGTTGAACTTGGAGAAGAATCAAGAGAAGAGGCATATCAGCTGCAATAAAATATATGAAGGACTTTATGGTAGAAGAGGGGATTTGTTTTTCTCCAGGTAGACTGATAGTCTCCTGGGATTCCTTCCTTTCCTTCATCACTCACATCTACTCATTCAAGAGCCCTGGTGTCGCATTGGTTAAGAGCTTGGTTGCCTACCAAAAGATCGGCAGTTAGAATCCACCAGCCACTCCTTGGAAACCCTATGGGCCATTTCTACTCCGTCCTATAAGGTCGCTATGAATCAGAATCGACTTGATGGCAACGGGTTTGGTTCGGTTTTTGGTTCTACTCATTCATAACTCTGAAGTATTTCTAAATTCTATTTTGTCTCTACTCCCACTGCCATTGTCTTAGTTCTGGTCCTCATCTAAATCTCTTGCACTATTTATAGCTCCTTGCATGTGGTCTCTCACCCCTTTAATCCTACCCTCTGGCTTGCTCCAGGCCTTATTATGTTGTTCTCCTAATTAAAATTTCTTCCTTGGCTTGGAAATAGGGTCTATAATGATCTAGGATGTCCCTGGGTATTCTATGACTCTCCATGCTTTAGATACACCCTCCTCTCTGATTGCATACCAATACCTTTTTCCCCTGGCCCTCCTGGGGAACTTCTTCTCATCATTCAAGTTTCTGCTCAGAAGTCCCCTCTTTAGTAAGGCCTTCTTTAACCCTCTCAGACATGTTCATTTGATCACTTCTCTGTCTTCTCATAGTATTTTGTGATTTAGCATATTCCAGTTACTTACGTCGTTAATAGTATTACCTTGAGGACTGGTGACATTCTATCGATCTTTGATTCCCCCAATAAGTGGTTGCTGAGTAACTAAGTGAAAGCTGAAAACTGCACTGGGGACTTTTTGGGCGTGGTGGTTTTTTAGGTGTCACCTGGCAGGCTGGACTAGACTTTTATGGTTTCCTGCAACTCTTTTCCTCCAGGGCTTGGCGAACCATGGAGTAGGACAGAGTCAAGGTAGGCATGTATGAAGAAGTTCAACAAGAGCTTGCAGAGTGGCTGGTGCATTCAAATCGCTGAACTCCTGGTCAGCAGCTGAGCGCTTTAACCGCTGCATCACCAGGGCTCCTCTCTGCTTTGGGGGATAGGGGTTCACATACCTCGTGCTCATGATGCTGGTCCCCTAACAGGTATTTCTTACATCAGAGAGCGTAAACACTAACATATCATTCCACTGCTTACACAGATCTCCCAGAGTATGGAAGAGTAAGGATTCAAAAACACTATCTTAATGAATCCACACTGTGGAATCTTTCTACACATTTTTAAAGTACTAGACATCTGGAAGATCACAGAATGCCTACAGTTAGGCATTTATTTACTGCACTACAAAGGCAATTTAGAAAATTGTACCCCAGTGGTCCCCAATACGTAACACCCCTCCCTAAGTGTCTAACCAAGTACCAAGGAGATATTTTCACCGATAGAAAGAAATTTAACCAAAAAAAAAAAAAAGTTTTAAATCTGGTGCTAATGAGAGCCTAGAAAATTATGATCTTGGGTTATGATAAGTTGAAGAATGTCCTTTAAGAGAAAACTCTGACTAAATACATCTTGAAATTTCACATATAGATCTGAGATCTGCTGCAGATTTAATTTCTTGAGGAATAAGAATTCAAACTCCTTTTTGTACCCTTAAATGCAGCCTTTGACTATTTTTAACACTTTGCTGACATTAATAAATACAGTATCATTACTAGAAATAAGACTAAGATGCAGTTACACAGTGCCACTCTTCTGAGAGTTTTTGGGGCCAATGTGACAGAAGTTAACAAACCCGTTGCTGTCAAATCCATTCTGACACACAGTGACCCTATAGGACAGAGCAGAGCTGCCCTATAGGGTTTCCAAGGCTGTAATCTTTACGGAAGCAGACTGCCACATTGTCTCCTACTGAACAGCTGGTGGGTTTGAACCACCAACCTTTTGGTTAGCAGGCGAGTGCTTTAACCACTGTGCTACCAGAGCTCCTTGATGGAAGTTAATCTCAATGAAATCTGATCCAAAAAACTCCAAAAAACAAGCCACCATGAAATGTATAAAACAAAAAAACCCACTGCCATCAAGTCAATTGTGACTCATATTGACCCTATAGGACAGCATAGAACTGCCCCATAGGGCTCCCAAGGAATGGCTGGTGGATTTGAACTGTTGACCTTTTGTTTAGCAGCCATAGCTCTTAACCACATCTATTTTATAACACAAACCACAAGATCTTTTTTAAAACTAATCTCCTATAAATAGTAAAGCAGTCATCAATTAAGATCAGAGGTGCTTATGTTTTAAATGTATATATTTTTAATGGTGCCGATGACTGCATTTACTATGTATTTTTCCACGTGTAGTGATATTGCTAAGTGTGTCTAAATATCAGAGTGGAGAATCTTGGTCTGTTAAAATTTCAAGTTCCATGTAATCGACATTTATATTCTACATAATTCACTTGGTCATGTAAATGGAAATCATAGTATCATGACTCTCTGATAACAATTTTTTTTTTTTTTAATTAACAATTTACTCCTGTATGGTTCATAAAAATTCAATCACAACCAGTATTTATGAAGTCATGGCGAAGCCTGCTCGGTACTGTCCCTTTACCGCTATCTTTTGGTAGAGGGGCTAATGAGAAGCTTGAAAACATGGCTGCAGGTTGGAATTAAAAGCCTAAAGCTCTTTCCACTCTGATTTTATGGGGCGTGGCTGCTGAGACTTCACAGGACCTTGCTGAAACAGCCTGTCTACTTCAACTCCACATGGTCCCACTCCAGCTAGGCCTTTGGATCAAACCCTTCTCGTGTGAATACAGACAGTGTCTGGGAAACTGTGGTGCAGATGTCTCCACAGAGAATCACAGATGCTGTCAGGACTGAACTTCACACTCAAAGATTTGATGCATTTTAAAAAGGGATTCAGCCTCAGACTCAAATAGGCAGATGGATTGTCTAACACTTCAAAGGTTTTAACAGGACTGCATCTTTTCTCCTCTGTCCCATGCCCCACTCTTCTCCTCCTTCTCCTCCCCAACATGCCTTCACACAGTTCTAAAGGAAGTGACAAAGCTTCACCAGCCTTATGAGGGAGAACACAACAGAAGAGGGAAAGATATTTTAACTCCCTTATATAATCCTGAGCTTTTCCAGTTCTAAAATCAATGGTTCTGAGAAATCAGGAAGAGAGCAAAGGGAGAAGTCACAGAAACACTGACAAGATTAAAGAAGCAATTAGAACACTCATTTTTTTTTTTTTAGTTCTATGTTCTGTTGTCCACTTGGACAATCTCCCAAATTCGACCTTTCTCCAACATGACGGTCAAGTCCCAGTAGCAAAGGAAGGTATCCTAGCTGACTCATGGTGACCCCACGTGTGCACAGTACAACTGCTGTACAGGGTTTTCAAGGCTGTGACCTTTCAGAAGCAGATCATCAGGACTGTCTTCCGAAGCACCTCTGAGAAGTCTGAACTGCCAACCTTTCAGCTAGTAGTCGAGGGCTTAACCATTTGCACCACTGAGAGACTCCTCTACAACTATGAGACTATTATTAATTTAGAAACATGCTGTGACTTGAAGTTGCAAATCTCCACATAAGCTCTAAAATTGTTACTGCTGTTTCTCCATTACTTAATTAGCAGCATTTACACAGGCTGGTCAACTGACATGGAATAGGGACAAAGATTTTTCTCTATAAACATCCCCAAATCGGTGCATATCTGAGCCATGTATCTGACCCTGATGCTGGCATGGATCCTAATGCTTATTAGAAAAGGATGAGAGTCCTTAGGAACCCTAAGACAGAGCTGAGAGAGAGATGGGCAGAATAGGCAAAAATGGACTTAAGTTTTAATAGGTCACTCAACAGGTTCTTAATTATAAGTTGGGGTGCCATCTACAACCCAAGTACTATGGAAGAAGAATAAATTTTATCTGTCCTCTAATATCTTCAAATTTAACAGGGAGGGAAGATAATGTTTACTTACATGAAACCACATATAAACAACTCAAATGAGATCATAGTCGGGCTAGTATTGTTAGGTAAAGGGTGAGATAAACTGTGTCTTTAAAGAAGAACATTTTTTAAGTGGTGTGGCAGAATATACTTTTGGATAAACTCAGAGACGGCTGAGCTGAAAAAGACCTTAGAGATTGTCTAGTACAAAACCCTTTTTAAAAACAGAAATGACTTGTCTAGAGTCATTTGGTTATTAGAATGATAGCACAAGACTGAGAACCCAGTTTCCATTAACAACCAGTCCTATGTTCTTTCTAGTACCTTCCTGTACGTGTGTGTGCATTTTGTGTTGGGGATTTCATCGAATCATATAAAAATCTATGTCAATGTTCTCTATGCCAGAAGAAACATTTCCTCATGTTGTTCTCATTTGCCTTTTCAAAGCAGCAGTGTAAAATTCACACATATGCATGCATACATGTATACACTTTAAAAAGTCTAACTGGAAAGCTTAGACCTGGCATAATCCATGTAGGTCTTCACTTAAATTTTGGATATTTCCTACATCCACATTTCAGGCAAGTGTTTTCTTCATTTGTTGATTGTTGTAACTTGCAAAAGTTAATATTTTTATATATGCATTTATATAGTATAAATTATATATTTACACATATAACTTAAATGGTGCATTTTAAACTATGTAAAAATTTAGAATGTGTATATGAAAACACCATTAAAATAGCAAAAACAGCATAAAATGGAAAATGTAAGACATTGAAAGACAAATGTATCATAGCCTTGAAATGTGAAGAGTTCTTAGAATTCAATGAGAAAGACAAGTATTAATTTTAATGGACATAAAGCATGAATAAACTGTGCCTAAAATAAATATAAATAGCCAATAAAAGATAAAAAGTTAATCTTACTTGTAATAAACAATTGAAAATTAAAATGAGAGATCACTGTTACGTATCAGAGGAGGTTTTTAAAATTAAAAATCTCTCTTATTTGGTGTGGTTGAGGGCGTGAGGAAATGAGTATTCTGCTACAGAAGATTGTATCAGGACAGCTTTCTGGCCAGAAATAGGGACATTCAGAGGAAGAGCATTAACAATGTTCTCACACTTTCTTATTTATAGGAATTTCTCCTAAGGAGATAACCATATACGATCATACAGTTTTATAGATAAGAATGTCCGTAATAATGTTGTTTAGAAGAGCAATGTATTGGCAACAATTCAAAATGTCCAACTCAGAATATGCAAAATGTCCAAGGGGATCTCTTAAATAAAGATAAACATGAGCGTGTGAAGAGTTACTCTGCAGCCAGTAAAGAATATAAAGAGTCAATATGCCTCAGTGGTTTAGAATACAGACCCCGAAACTCAATCTGCCACTTTCAAATCCTGCCAATTATCAGCTGTGTGGCCCTGGACAAGTTGCTTAACTTTTTAGTATCTTAGTCTTTTCAAATATAAAATGGGGATAATAGTGGTACCTACCTCAGAGAATAGCCACAGCTTAGTTAAATGAATTAATACACTTAATTAGAACAGTACACAACAAATAGTATATACTCAGTAATTGTTAACTATATATTTTATGTCATGGGAATATGTGCATTATATAATATTAAGTAAAAAAAAAGCAAAAACTATTTTAAATAGATTGTCTAGTAAGATCACATACATATTTAAAGTGTGTGTGTGTGTGTGTATGCCTGCACACCTACACGTGCATTTGCACACATGTATATATTTACACAAACGAAAAAAGCTGAAGGGAGAAAAAGCTCAAAGACAATGTACCAAAATGTAAAAATGTGGCTCTTGATATTGGGATGGTAAGCAATTAGTTTACCTTTATCCGTATTTTCCAAATTTGCTATAATCAGAGGAAAAAAACAGATTATTCAAAGGAAAAGTAGGAATAGCTTTTCTATTCCTTTATTCTCTGATTTTTAGGGAAAGAATCTTCAGAAGAAACGGAAACGCCACTAGGTATGGAAGCACTAAAGCATTAAAAAGGAAGGTCCGTTAAACAGTTCAGGAGGCTGAAAAGCATGGGAAGGAAATTAAATAAGACGAGATGAAACGGGAAACAGCAACATGAAAGAATGAAAGAACAGGCAGCTAGGTAAAGACTTTGAAGATAAATAAAAACAAACTGTAGCAGAAAGCTGACTTTGCTTTTCACAGGTCTGCTCATCAAGAGTGATTTGCCAGGTCACCCTTGTTCAGAGCCTTCTTTACAGTGAAATTCAAAGTGCTGCTGCTTCAGGATATGGTAACAAGAAAACTGTTACAGGTAACTGAGAAGCTGATCATTACCAATTAAGTTGTACTCACTTGGCATGGCAGGATATATTCCACCAAATGAGCTAAACTGTTTCTTCCATGACAATTTTCTTTTTCTATCCTCCACAGTACATTTATTTGCTCTGTTACCCAAAGTTTGGATAACCCCAGAATCCAGGAATATCCTGGGGGTAGGGGAGAAAGAAATATGTTAAGTTTCCTCCTCCTACTGATTAAAGGAAGAAACCAAACTAGGAAATGAGTAAAAGAGGTGTATTGCTTTCTACAGAGGAGAAACCAACACTGAGTAGCAACAAAGAAACCATAAAATTAAAATTAACCTTTTCAAGGCTGTAAATTTATGATTAAATAACTTATTGCATCTGTGGATACCAAAGAAACGTATTCAAGTTAGATACAGCACTGATTCAGCAGGTCAATGCAAAATTCAGAGCAGTTTAGTCCAAACAGGAAATACTTGGGAGAGGAAAGCAGCTGTTAACCTTGATAGGACTGAGAAGAACAATCTTAAAATAGGGACCACTTCACTGCATGAGATGTGGAAATTTCCTATCAGGGTCCACTGAATTACACTCACTAAGAGAGGCTCAGGACTAGACATGTGGCTTTGGACAAGTGACTCGGCCTCCCTTGGCCTTGGTTTTGCCACTGTAAAACCAGGCTAACAGTACACACGGTTATACTGGGAGATTAAGGGAAACAACATAGATAAAATGCTAAGCTCAGTGCAAGGTAGTCTTCAAATTATAGCTAAAAATAGCAAAAAAAAAAAAAAAAAATTAGCAAAAGAAAGTAACAGGTTGTGAGTTTGTAGCTCTATCAAAAAATGGCTAATACTCCGAGAGGGTTAACAATTGGGAGGTAAGGGTGTACAGGACCAAGGCACCAGACAACTCGCATCCTCATAGTTCAAGACGGAATCCTGTTAGGCACAATTTGAATTAGCTATCAAACAGTCATTTTAGTGGTGAGGTATTCTATCCATCTTTGCTGAAATGGCAACATCAAAATGCGAAACTTATGAAAATGAGATTGGTAAACTTTGCCAAAATTTGGACAGTGGGAGAAGTACCTTTTGGGGCAGTCACCAGCGCAGTATGGGAATTTTGCCTTTAGGATGCTGACCTAGATATGTTCCCAAGTGAATTTATGCTTTCCTTTCCCTTTACTGGAAACCCTGGTGGCGTAGTGGTTAAGTGCTATGGCTGCTAACAAAAGGGCTGGCAGTTCGAATCCACCAGGCAGGCGCTCCTCAGAAACTCTATTGGGCAGTTCTACTCTGTCCTATAGGGTCACCATGAGTCAGAATCGACTCAACGGCAGTGGGTTTGGTTTTTTTTTCCCCTTTACTGTCCAGAGGTTGAATGAATGAATGAATGATACACATTTTGCTGAGTGCCACCTTACCTCATTAATTTGAAACAAATGATTGAAGAGTTAAGAATTCAGTTGCAAGAGCAAAAGCTCACATAAGTGTTCTTTTACGTACATGCACACACGCCTATACCGCACTATACACACACACACCCCCCCCACTATGACCCACCAAACCCAAACCAAACTTGTTGCTGAGGAGTCGATTCTGACTCACAGCGCCCCTACAAGACAAACTACGACTGCCCTATAGGGTTTCCAAGGAGCAGTGGATTTGAACTGCTGACCTTGGTTAGCAGCCAAATGCTTAACGATTACACCACCAGGGCTCCATCACTACCCACCAGCTCTCCTTATCCCACCAGTTCATTCAGATGGATTTTATTTACTACTTTACTTATCAGGTTTGGAAGTACAAATTCCACAGATAAGTTCACACATACGTGTCCTCTAGGTTTTGTGTTCTTTACAGTACCTTTTACATTCCCACAGTGAGAAAAAAAAACAGAAATCAAAGTGAGAATTCTTCTTTTGGTATTTCCATTACTTTTTATGTGAAACAAACAAGCCATATGGCATAATGGGAATTAGAGATGGCATTTGGGGAGGCTGCCAATTTTTAGGGGAGGTGTGTGTGTTGTTGTTTCCTTCTACAGTTGCTATAGCAGATAATCTGAAATAAAATTCAGCTGGTCCTGATGTTAGATTTTTGGGCACCAAACTGAATTTAGGGAGAACAGAAGTATCGGGCCTCTCCGGGGACCTGATCTAATACCTCCTGAGGCCCCTGGCTCAGCTGTGGCAAGCTAATAAGGTTACCCCGAAGCAGATGCAGTTGTTAATACAGATGTGGCATGGGACCTCCTGAGGCAGGTCACAGTCATGATAACTCATGGTAATATGCAGTATACTCATTATGAAAGCTTGTGACGGGAGCACCTCAAACCAGAGGCATCACAGTACGTCACGCTCCTTTTGTCTCTTCTCCTTCAGTTCACCTGATGGAAGTCAGGTTGACTAAAAATTTTTATCAAACACACACACACAATATTTGTTTGGGGAAACTTTTCCATCAATGCACAAAGGTTTTTAATCATTCAAAGGCAATTACAGTTATTTGGGAGTATGTATAGAAAATCTCATGGAAATCGAGTGTGACAGCTGGTGTGGGGGGCCAGAAAAAGGAACTGCCAGTCTTTATGGACACAATGGAGAGGAATGGTTTTTGGCAGCCAGTTTCAAGGTTCATGGTGTGTGGTGAAATGGCTAATATTGTGGATGAAGGCTGATTATAAATAAGGTGGTGTGCTTCTTTAACTTTCCCCACTAGTCACAGTTTAAAATAATGTTGGGGAAAAGGTATATACAAACTACTGGATTTAATTTTACTGAAAATTCTATTGAAGAGAGTGAGCTGATTTTGAACTTACACAATCACAGAAGACTGCATGTACATTTTACACACTTAGCCAATAACTTTTAAAACTGTATGCTGGTAAGCTAATACAAGAAAGAGTTAAATAATGTAGAGAGTAGATTAAGCGCTAAAAGAATTGGATTTATTCTGCATTTTCAGGCCAACAGGACACTGTATCCCCTTTGCTACCAATATTCTGATTTCTAGCCCTAGAAAACAGACAAGCAGGTTAACTTAAGAAATTCCCCAACCACTTCGTTAACAAGGACGGCGGGTTACAACATGATAAGCAGTAGCTCCTGGACACCTGGGAGCTGCCTTCTGTGGGATTTCCAAACTTCCTAATAGTAGGGGGAATGAGGGCACGGGACAAAAAACGTAAGTTAAATCTCCTCCGTGAATTGTGTCGTCCCAAGAGGAACTCTATTCCTAGGGTCATCCTTTAACTCGTCTGAACCAATTTTCCTTCCTCCATTAGTGGTCATGAAGGGATCATGGTACTCCAATCTGAAACGGAATGTTCAATGTTACAAATAATATTTTCACTGAAGCTAGAACTGACAGGCCTTATGTTCATACGCTGGTATAACTACTATTCTAAGGTACTTGTAAATGAACACCTTTATATAAAGATAAGCTTCAATCAGACTAGAGACAAAAAACAAAGAATAATAACTGAAGGACATAAAACCAAAGTAGGATTTCAAATATACTAGTGTAATGTATGGGTATGAGATTCTATGATAATTCAAAAGGCAGTGCTTCGAAATAGCTTTTGTCACCAGATCTATTTCTGCAACACATGAAAACAATTAAATCTAATTAAGTTTACTCGTTCATTCATTCAATTAATCAATCATCAATTCAATAAACCTCTCTTGCAAGCCAATAAATTAAATATGTTTTCTATAAGATGTCAAGATTGTAAGGCCAGTTCAACAGGGCTTAGCCACCAGACCAGTCTATTATTCGATATAAAAATGCAGTGAAAATAATTGACAAAGATGCTTCAATAACAAAATCCATATCCAATTTGAGTATGGAGTTGGGGTTGAATGTGGCTCCTGAAAAAAAAAAAAGTGGTAACTGAAATAAAGTCAGTTATCTCCATGACTGGAGAGTTTCCATCACAGAACATCACAGAACAAGATACCTACAATAATTTAGGTTCAGTTCTTTAAGCTTTGGTCATAGTTTCAGTCTGTACTTAACAAAGTCTAAGAGTTTTAATATGCTAAGACCTGATTCACCTGGGCCTTAAAATGTAATCATTTAACTATTAATGTAAAGATGAATATAAAATAGCATTTGTATATACTTTCCTCAATGGCCCCTTCTAGGTGTACTCTTTTATTAGGGGGGAAATAGAGGCAAGAAGAGAAGATAATTCAGGATCACGTAGCTGGTTAGTAGCTGAATTAGATCTAGAATTGTTGCCTTCTAATCAATAATCCAAGGTATGTTTTTCCTCAGGTCACATGGTTTTGAATGATTTCAAATTACCAAAGTTAGCATAGTCAATATCAGAGGAGAACATGCAGCATATTATGAGAAATGAAATAGATCCGCATATGTTCTGGGCAATGCAAACATGGCCAGAATCCAACAGAACAGGTCTATCTGATAAACCCCACAGATAATGGTCTTCTTTCTATTCATAAGAAATTGACAGCGCTATTTTTTTCTATAACAAAGATGGTTCGAAGATTTAAAAGTTGCTGGACACACTAATTAGAATCAAGATCAGCCTGGTTTATATCAAGCCCCTTTTTAGCACTGTGTTATTGGTTTGGTCCGACACCATCCCCTGCAGTGTGTGGAGACAGGCCAGGAGTGTGAGGGCTGCAGAGCAGAGCAGGAAGAAAATCAACTGTGAAATTGGTAATTTTATTGAGTTTCACGGGGGGCTTTGTTGTTAAGACACAATGCAATTGGAACAGAACGCCTGTGGTAACACCATGTACACGGTGTCCATTTCATGGCCAAAGGTAAACTGCCTCTAACCAAAAGTAACACATACACATACATACCGCTTCAAGAACATTTTGAAAGTGGAAAAAGAAATGGATCCGATGAAGGATGAATGGTTATGTTGCAGGTATGGGGCGTTGCCAAAAGCACAGGTGGAGTGGTGTGTGTGGAGTGGTGTGTATGCATGTGTGTCTTTTCCTTCCAACATCTCAGAAGGTTTCTTTTCTGAATAGGGCCTGCTGGTTTGGCTTAGAGAAAAGCTGTCCTTTCACTATAAATGGTAGAAAGGTCCCAGAAGGAATATGTGAGGAAGACAGGGGCAGAAGGAGAGGACAGACCGAAATGTAATGCCTGAGCAGCTGAAATCATTTGGTACTCTCAATCCCCCAGGTAAAATAAGAATTAAACATAGCTAACAGGATATTACTCCCAGTTGGAAAAGATCCGCTTGCTGGCAATGTGAAAGTGAAGCTAACAATTGGTATTTGTTCTAGGGTGGTATTCTTTTTCTCTTAAAAGCTTGAAGTAGGAATAGTTAAATAAAGTATGCTGGTTAACTGTGTAAATACATTTGCAGCTTCTGTGCCTTCCAGGGCTGTCCTGGTAGTGTGTTAATTTGGTTTCAGATGGAAGGATGCCTAAAGATTTTCAAGGTTTCGAGAGAGGACAGGACAGCCAAACCTGATAGATGGGGTTAAGTGGTGGTAAAAGTGGAGGCACTCTCATTCTGTGAAAACAACGTTTGTGTGTAAAAACACTTCTCCCTTGTATACCCATGCCAGCACAGGAGTCTGAACAGCAAGCTACCTCTCCAAGAAGGTTTCATTTTTATCGTGCATGCTGACCACATTTTTGCAAGGAAGAAATCAGGAAAACCAAAATAGTCCTATGCGTTATCATCAGTTTAATTTAAACTATATGCAAGTGTAGCAATACCATACTTTCATATTTTGGGGCGTAGCTCAGAAGATTTTTGCCCTCACCAGAGGACTGAGTTATCATGGTTGGTTCCTCCTCATGCAAAGGAAGGCTTTGAGTCAAGACTGCATGAAGAGAAGGGAAAGGTGGTTATGTTGTCAGAAGATCATACCGCTGCCACTCCTTCTACCCCTCCACCCCCAGGAACAGGGGTAGTCAGTTCACCATTCATCTTGAAAGGGACACAGGATGACCAGCCTATTTATTTTTAATAAATGATCACTATTATTTATTTTTGTAAAATCAGAGTAATAGGTACATCCACCAGCAAAGTATAAATACACCTGGATATAGCTATGCTTCCAGAATATGGGGGAGGGTATTCATTAATTTTCAGAGAGATGACAATGAATGCTGGTATCATCCTCTTTCCAAAAGACACGACTTGTGTGTCCGTGTGTGGCCAAGGGTGTCAGTGCATCCGTATACACCAGTTTCACCCTCAAACATGCATTAAAACGGGAACACTCTTTTAACACTGTATAGTTTTCGGCTGCACTGTATTTTACGCTGCTTTTCTTTTTCAAAATGCAATTAATATGGCTGTATGTTAAATGATTCAGTGAAAGTAAATCTTTTATATTCAGGTAAGCAATTCAGCCTTGTAAGGTTTTATGGGAATTAGATTTTTTTGAAGTCTGGGTTGAGCATGCCCATAACTCTGACAGAGCCCTGCAGGCTCTTGTCTTCACCTTCAAATCATAAGACAGAGAAATCAAGCTCCCTCTGTGCTCTCAATTATACCAAAAAACACGGAGCAGAAGTCTTCAGTAATTCAATCCCTGTGGAAGCTTCTTCATACTGTTTGCACTGTTGGAACTGCTGACAGCAGCAATCCCACAATCCCCCCTGGTAGACTGTCAAAGTTCCTCACACAGTGCGATCGGCTCTCTCTGTCCCACGGCTCCTCTCCAGAGACCTCTAAGCACATGCATGACTTTTGATGCTTGCTTGATACAGTGGCCAAGAGGCCAAAAAACATCACAATGAGAGTTCTCATACTCTTATAAGGTGCTTTGTATTCCAGCTAATAAGTTCTGTGGCTACATGTGGGCCTGAGTTGGTGTAATTTAATCACAAGTACAGCTGCATAAACACTGTACTAAGGAATGTCTGCCTGCAATTGGATTCTTTCTTTGAAAATACACTGTAGAAAATTCCTGAGTGCCATTTTCCATATGGTTAATGAGAAAATGTATCATGGCCAGCTTTTAAAAGTAATTTGAATTTATGAGTTGCGGGTGATTCTAGCACATGTGTGCAAGAAACAGCACATACCCAGGACTCTTCCTTATCATGCAACCCCATTTCATAGTGTTTTGCCAAACGGCACCAAAAAGAACCACTCTGTATATTTAATTGGCTTAAATCACCAGTAACCACTTATAGATGAAATTCCAGCAGCTGCCAACCTCTTCTGCTTTCTACCCCCCTAAAAGTGTGATAGGTAGGTTAGTCTACTTACAACACAAAAAGTGCTATTCATTTAAAAAGTTTCACTTTATAAATAGAGGTTTTCAGAAATGTCCTAAAAAAACAACCAAAAAAAAAAAAAAAACTTTTCTACCCCCAAATTCTGCTGTTATATCACATTAAAGTTTTTCTATTCTTTTTAATGGAACGAAAGACAGAACGTGGAGCTTTTTCTATAAATCAAACCTGTTGCTATATACTTCATCCCCTACCCATTGACTATAGCTCAAATGGGAAGCATAAACAAAATGAATTACTATCATGACATTCAAAATTCCAAAGTAGCTGAGCAAATTTGAAATTCACTAGGTAAATAGAATTTTGTCTCAATGTGTATGCTAAAGTTAATTGGATTTTGTTAAAGCAATAGAATTAAAAATTTTTTACCATACAATATGTTCCTTGTTGTTCTCAATCTTTGTGCACGTACATTAAAAACAGTACAAATTACCTTAAAAAAGATAAACACATATATATATATATACACATCACCCACCAAGATAACAGAAATATAACCCATTGAAATCCATTACGCCAAGTTGATTCTAACTCATAGCCACCCTATAAGACAAAGTAGAACTGCCCCATAGGGTTTCCAAGGAGTGGCTGGTGGTTCGAACTGCTAACCTTTTGGTTAGCAGCCACCGAGCTCCTAACCACTGAACCACCAGAGCTCCAACAGAAATATACTTCACTATTAATTTGCGTTCTTTCTGTCATTGATATTCTTTTTATACAAAATAGAGTTCAAATCTTTTCCCATGCAGGTACACAGCTTCTTCTGCATGCAATCCCCCAATTAATGCCAGAAACTTTCAAGTTCGTTTTAGTATGAATTATCACAGAAAACATACACTCGGACAATTGGTAAAATAAACTTCCTTTTGCAAGACAACACAACATCTTCAAATATTAATATTAATTTGTTTAGTCAACCCCATCTGCGTCTTTATGATTTCCCAGTGCCATCGTATGATTACTGGTTCATTATTTTATTTAGTTTGTATATTAATATTTGTTGGAGAGGCTAATTAATTTTATACATCTATGAGGAGTTTATAAAGGAAGAAGGCATATTTCAACTATGCTCTGAGTTTGAGAATGCATGACGTCTTCTTCCTTGTCACTAACAATGAATAACCTGCTTTACTTTACACTTCGCATCACTGCTTTTCTGCTGATTCAACCTTAGCCTAGCACGTGCTCCTTAAGGATTGAAAAAGTGATGGCTAGCTGTTCTCTTCCTATAGCACAGGTATATCTAGTTCACCTGAGTGGGTACTTATTGTCTCAGAGGGAAATGGTTACCAAATGGGAATCAATATTGTGTCTTGACAGTTAGCCTGGAAGCCCTGTCTTAAGTACAGCTTTGTGTTTTTAGAGATTGACATTTACCATGATTCTCCACATTGTTCTGTGGGCATGCCCGCCAAAAATTCACAGAATTAAAAAAAAAAACAAAACAGGTATCTTCTATTTAAGTGTTCCCGCAATCATAAGCTGCTTCATTAGGGTAAATATGCGCACTAATTCTATACAGTCCAAAATGGCAGAAGCTTTTTATGAATAAAATAAGTTCAGTCAAATTGAAAGACATTTAGAAAATGTACCTAACCAAAATTTTTTAAAAAGGGCTACATTGAGTAAATTTGTGTTTTAGTCAGATTTGGGCATGGGCAGATGCTTGTTAATATTAAATATCATCAGCCTCTTCTGGTTTTCTTATTTTAAAAATTATTTCTTAAAATCAATATGAAGAAATGTCTTAAATTATACCAATTCATGCCGGGCCAACATTGTTGCATGAGTATTCTAGCTACCATTAAGCAGGCATTTGGCGGAGGAGGAGGGACTAGAAATTTATGATACAAACTGGAGTTATGGATTGCTCTGTGGCTTTGTGCCCCATCTGTCAAACTGGGGTGTCTGAACAGAGAGAAAGCAAGAAATTCCCACAAATCACAGATTGCAGTGCTGTTCGGCTCCCTCATTACTTTAAAGGTATGATTCTCTGTGAATAAAAAATGTACAGTTAGCATTCTGAGGTATTGAATGGCTTTTAAAAGCATTTAGAAAATATGTACAAGGACGAAAAGGTCACTTGCATAAAAGAGGGTATGCACAAGGTGAAAGCCTAATGAAACATTATGCGGTATCTTTTTTGGTGCTCAGAATAGCTCCAAGGTTAAGAGACTCCGAGTCAGTCTTCTGCAGATCCATTTCCTCTCTCCAGGCTTCTCATGTTAACCCAGTGATTTAGTGCTCTGCATTAAGAGCAATTCACCTGCCTCTGGTGTCCCTGTGGCCCATCCCTCTGGGGAGCGAGGTGGAGAATAAAAAGTTCCACATATGGTAAAGTCAAGCTGCTTGGAGCCTGCTGAGTGTCTGCTGTGGGGATAGCGGCTCCTGAAAGCCCCAGCTGGTACTTGGAAGAGATTCTGCATTACTACACCTCAGTGCCTGCCTGGTTCCCTTCGGAAACTGTTGGCTCCACATACGACAGCCATTTTAGATCTCTTCAACCCTTTTCTCCCGGTTCTGTATCCAACTGAACAGTTGGTCCTCTACTGCTAGATAATCAAATTCTTCCATCTGGTCCTATCCCTGTGGAACTGAAAAGGTGTAGTATGCACCCGGTCCCAAACACATACCAGGAGAGGAACAGACTTCCCAACAAAAAGCAGTCCACAAAGACCACCGAAAACCTTGATTTTAAATCTGAGGGAAGGAGGGGAGAAGAGAGTTTAATGTCTATAAAATTATCTTCAAAAAAAAAAAGGGATAGTTGAAATTTGCCAAAGTCACTAAACTGCGTGAGCCTCTGTTACATAGAATACGAACACATTCCCTACACTTAGACCCCTGATAGGAGTACAAAGCCAATTACTTGAGATATTCTCCAGGGATGTACAGTACCCTTGAACACCACACACACACCATCCTGTGTCTATACTGATGCAACATGACCAACAGCAAGTGTGCGCAAGCTGAGCATATGGGTTAGTACTTCTCTTATTTGCAGCAATTTAAAAATGGTCACAATTTACAGGAAGCCTAGTTACACACACTACACTGCTTGGTCCTACCGTGACTGGTTTCTCTGTGCATGTGTGCGTGCACATGCATACATATATGTAAGCATTGTGTGAAGGCGAGAAAGAGGAAACGTAACAGGTAATAGTTTCCATAATGATTCCTCCTAAAGTCTCCTGGCACTGTATTTTACTTCCATGACGAGGATCCGGACTTCGCTTTTCTTCTTGAGGGAGTCTAGCCTTCCCTTTTAACAGTCCAGCCACCCCGTGACATAAAGATTTCTGAAATTAGCCTCACTGGTAGCCTAAAGTGGTTTAAAAAAATGGACATTTTTTGACAGCTTACGTTTTCCCACTGCTTTAGACATTTTGTAACACTTTAAAACATGTCTTTTCAACTGATCTTCATAAGTTGTGTGAAAGTGCCCAGGACTGGTAGTTGTCCATCCTCATTTTATAGATAAAACAAGTGACTCTGAGAGGCTTGCTGAGGGTGGACAGCTAGTAAGGGGTAAAGCTTGTCATGGGATACCAGTCCTCCATGGCTAGTCAAAGTACAGAACTTCAAGTCATTGATGAAAAGCTAGGCTTCCTGTGGAGGGAAGGCAGTTTGCATTTTGAGATCTGTCTTATTTACGCTATTCTTTATAAAAGTATAAGGTTAATTCCATCAATGTCCAAAACGGCAAGTCAGAGCAAATAAAAACTGGTTTAAAAAATATTAAATCCAATACCTTTACTTCATAAATAAGGGAACCTTAGGGCCAAATCTCAAATGACTCACTTAAGATTGTAAAATTGGTATATTTCATATATGAAATAATTAGAATCTATAGTTTGTCTGAATCTTGAATAGTAATTATTCTAAGGTTGCTTCCAGGGCACTAAAATGGAGACAGGGAGCAGCGCCAGGGGAGGGGGGAAGGGAGAATACGTATAAGGTAACCGGATTAGCAGTTTTGCAAAATGGGACTAATAGATCCAAAGGTTAATATCAATCTGCTAAAAAAGTCCTTATAAATCTTCATTGTCTCTCCTCAGTGGGTATGTGTCAGTCATCATAATCATAAAATAATTTTGCATCTTACCAGGGCATTTACCAAAGGAAATGTAAAATATGTCAATACGTAACTATTTCATTAATGTAACAATTACCTGATTTAGGGTAAACCATATTAACTCTTCAAGCCTGGAAAAGAAATTATTAAACAAAAAATGACAAAAGTTTGTAATCTTTTCCAATAAACATTATTCCTTTTTTGAAGAGCTAACAAGACCTCACAGTCGGCAAGACATCAATGAAACTAGCAACCTCAGGTAAGATGCAGATGTGAAGAAAAGCCGTTTTCGTTTTGTAAGACAAACTCACTTATCTCATTTAATCACAACAATCAAAGGTGGCATTTGATGATCAAGTCACAAAATACCTTTTCTTGCTCCTGTCATCACAGTGAGTGGAAAGTCTTCACTTACCTGAAATGCCACAACTAATGACCAGGTTTACTATGACTTTATAATTTAATAATAGCAGACCTTCGAGAGGCTCATTCCCTACTCTGATTGGCGGAAAATCAGTTGCAATGCGCCTGGAAATGACTAACTTCTCATTAGAGTTTTTCCTAATTGCAGTCAAACACAATGTCTTCCTCCTTAATGGTGCCAGACTGCAAAGAAAAAAGTTATTTTTAATAAAAATTTTCGTTCTGGTAAACTGTTAAAAACAAGTCATTCTTTATCCCTTCCAAAACGATTTTGACAGTAGTAAGCGATAAGTCTGTTGGTACAAACCTTCTCTGGTGTCAAACGACAGAGCTTAACACGAGTTCTTAACTACCGGTAACAAAACTTGGTTGATTAATGCTTCGCTGGCACCCAACCTGATCTCATGTCCACTATTAAATCACAGCCATGTAATATAATTTAGTGTTCAAAGATTTTACAAAGGAGGGAATATTGGTTTTGAAGGCTACTCATATTTTTAAAGGTAAGACTGATCATACAGTCCAGAAAAACTGCAGGCCTATTTTTCCCTTGGAGTTTCAAGAAATTAATTTTTCACTAACATCTACAAGAAGCTATGTTTTGGCACTTGTATATACAAGTTAATAAACTTGTTTTGTCTCCAAGTCAGTCAGTTGTTCTCAATGGATTTTTCACTGGGACAGTCTGATTGTAGTATTAAGAAGTCAGGGGCAAAAAATGTAACTAAATTGGACAAAAAAGGGAAGAGGGAATGGCTTTGGCATGTCATTCATATCATATAGCTCTAGTTTAGACAAACAGGCAACTTAAAGGAATGGTATTCATAATTGTGCTGCAGAATTCATATGTATATCAAAACATAAAAATTGTATTTAGAACAAAGAGCCCAATAAATAAGGGCTACAAACAAAATGACAAAAAAAAAAAAAAAAAACCACGTGTTCAACTACTATCAACAACTGCGTCCTGCTCACCTCCTACCGAATCCAAATTAGAAACCATTACTGCATCGAAGGCTTGCTCTCAATAGCAGTTAAGCTTCTTTGAACGGACTCCCTATTGTATAAAAAGTGTGCCAGTCTTTGACTGCCAAAATCAATTAGTCACATTCATTATGCTTCTATTTATTAATGTTGTACATTTATAATGCACTTGCTGATGGAACAAAAGAAAGTTATGAAATATCAAATATGTGTTATGATTAAAATCATAGCAAGAGAAATAATGATCTTTTAGGCTCTTAACTGGTTACAAAGGCACTGCAGAGATTAGATTAATGGTGACGGATTTATAATCTCTTCCAGAATGTAATCCTTACTAGTTGAGATTTTGCAATAGAAAAACTATGGGATTGGTTACAGGTTATTGGCTCCAACTGTTACATTCATCAGAATACTGTGCTTCTGCTCCTGAAATCCAAATAAACAATATAATCTTAACAGTTGCAATCTTAATCTGTATTGCACTGTTATAATAAAGTGGGGCAGTGTAAGGCTCTTTACTGATATACCCACCGATATAAGGTTCAGTTAATTCAGCGAAGCTAAGAATGACTGACTGGCATTAAAAATCAGCAAATAATTAAACCTTATGCTAAAACGAATGAAGAACAATGTTGGCATTCTGGTGGGGTAGATTTCGATGGAATTTATTGTCAAGCTGCCACCCCTCAACTTTTCACATGACCCAAAAAAACTATAATTTGTCTTTCTGTAATAAATACCGTTACATTCTCTATTTCCCCATAAGTACTGCAGCCCTGGAAGCTGATATACACCATAATTCCTTAAGTTCTTTTTCTGGGGGGCGGGGAGGAAGTGGCAATGAGGTGAAGATTACATGTATTGTTTGTTTTACTAAGAAAGATGATTAATTGTTTCTTGGTAGGAAAACTCAAATTTATAGAGTGGCAATACAGACACACTCAACATTCTGAAGTCAGAGGGAGAAACCACATAGTCATTAAGGCCAGAAATTCAACAAACGCGGCTCTCATGTCTCCTAGGATTAGCTTCTCCAACGCTGCTGCTGTGGCTCTCCCCCAGTACTCCCTACTTTCCAAAAATTCATCTAGCTCCCTCAGCCTATTTCCACTGCTGACTTTGGCAAGCTGGTCTATATTCCATTCGCCGTGTTTCAAGTCACTTCCCTTCAAATTGCAAACGTGTGATAGCCTAGTCCAGTCCTGTTTCAGTCTTGACCTCTACGCTTTCAAATTAGTTTCTACTTCAAAAAGCTTACTGGCATCAAACTGACTTCCTTTTAGGAATATTATTCCCTTCTACCAAATCCCCACTTAGCTTTCTTTCCCCTGAGCTAAACAGATCTGATTTATCAGTCTTCAAATTGCATTCTTAAGGCACTTTTTAGTACCTAAGCACCAAGGTAACGTACTGTGTGGTGATAGACACTGCTAAATGCGTTTTAGAGAAGATAAGACATGAAAGAGAATGCAGAGGAAGATGACATGCTAAACAAAAATTTCAGATATAAATGGAGAGAGACCTCCTTTACTTTCATTTCCATTCTTCGTAGGAGTATATCCCATTTACTCCTAAACCTTCCCTAAAGCCTCAGCTATCTTTTCCGGGTTATATACTGATCTGAACCAAATTCTGAACATGAATTATGAAGCTAGATGCAGCATGCAATATAGACCCATACCTCTAAACCCACCACTATTACAGATACTCTGTTAAAACTGTGTGAATAAAAACCCCGAGGAACTGAGGCCACATGGTGCTTTTTACCTACATCTTTTTATATTCATGTAGCTGAAGTACACAAATGGGTTTTACAGAAATCTTGTCACAAAATATTCTGTACTCTTTCCCGACTTTACCAGATTAAATAGCTTAGCAACAATGCGTTGTATGCCAGCAAGAATGACAAACCTGAGTGAGTCCTAGAGTGATGCTGTGGGACATATATTCAATTTTTATTAAAATATGTACATTCCCACAGCTTGATTTCTTCCAGGTCCAGGGCTAGTGGTTCTGTGCTAATTTACATGGCTGATGGAACACACAGGTTAATCAAGGGGATAGGTGTTGGCTTGATGAGCCCCCAAGGAGGCTGGTATGCAGTCACTTCCTGATTATTCTCACGTATTATTTGAACTGTGCATAATCCCTCTGACCTGGACACCTTTCCGTCATCACACATTCCACCCTAAACCTGTCTCCCTCCAATCCCTGCTAAATTTCTCTGCAACCAACCATTCCCAAGGCTACCTTCTGTAAAAGAGAGGACTGTGGGAAAAGGTTTCCTCGTTACCTGACCATCTTCAGGCAAACATTCCTAACACCTTCTCACTTTGGGCTGAAAGAGCTATAAATGTAGCAGGGCTTTGAATCAATTCTTCCAGGATCAGCCATGGCCAAGGAAGTAAAACTGCAACAGACCCAAATTATTAAAAATTGGGTGAACCTGAACAGGAAAAATTACAGATGCAAGCCCTGTTAGAAACCTAATCTCCCTCTTAGAAAACAAGGGCAGCGTATGTGTTGCATAGCAACCAGGTCTCTGGCCTGTCAGATTTTGAGCGCAACTGGAAACAGTGCTGCCCCACTCAAAGGCGGCAGTAGACTTCTCTGCTCTGAATGTATGTCACTCTCCACAGTCCTGCCAATAATCCAATCAAATGCCATCAGGCTCCCGAAGGGGCTCACTATGCCTCTTCTGAGTTGCGTATTCCATGGCTTCAACCCCTAATTTTTCTCATTCCAGTTACTGTTTGTTCTGGAGCACCCAAACTGTAAAAATTCAAGTCTGTTCCGGTTTTGCTTCATGGGCCATGACTAAGCTGGTTCAAACCAGTTCAAACCGTAGCTTCAGTATAAGACAATACGTGGGTGTTTTTTTTAAATAAATATCATTTGTATAAAGTGTTTTAGATTATCTGTGCTTACTACCATGAGTGGGGATAACTGAAAACTGGCTGCAGATGGAAACAGAAGATAAAATAGAATGGGGAAAATATAAAAGAAAGATATGTAATAGCACTAAGGAAAAAGGAAAGCTATCTTAAGAAAAAATTACTCATTTTACAGCCCTATTTTTTTAACATAGGGACATCCAGTTCAAACATTGGAAATATTTTGTCATATTATTAAGACAATTTTAAAATCTAATTCAATAATCCTTCTTTATTTCCTTACTTCAGTGATAATAGTCTGAATAATATCATCACCCACACAGTCTAAGATTCACAGCTTTTATTTTACCTAGCTAAAGGTATATTTTCTGAAACAGTGAAATTACAAAGAGAACTAATAAGCTCTAGGGTTAACATACTTTTTTAAAAGAAGAGCTTCATCTTTGTTTTAGAAGCAATCACATCAACTCGATTCTTTTTTTGAGAAACAACATCACAAGCAATGCATCAATAACATTTAAAACAAGAATGCTTACCGATGTATATATCTTTCTAGAATTTCAGAAAACAAGAAAATCAGGCTACCGGTGATTTCCTAATCAAACATCAGAGGTCATT